>NW_025533237.1:0-74497 GCF_020631705.1 Daphnia magna | reverse complement strand
GCCCACTTTCGGCTGATAGCTTACACCATGCCAAGTCAACCTACCTGTCCTTCAATACGCTTTGATCCAGGCCAGCCAAGTGTTGAGAGCGGATGGCAGGTTGTTCCCGGCCCAGTACATTTTCTTCTTTGCCCGTTTACTCGCCATGGTGCTCTACCTCTGAAGTTGAGCGGCTTTGTGTCGATGCCACTCTGCTCTACCGAGATAATTTTACGCCTCTTCGTCTGCCAGCTCCTCCTCCGCTGAGGGCATCCAACTTGCACAATCGGCCGCGGAGCATTCCTAGCTCTGGCCTGGAATGTTCTCCCACAACTTCTTATCTCCAAAACTTTATCGGTTACTCAATCGGTGTTAGTGCGCGATGCATGGTGACAGAATGGCAGGCTTGCCAACGGTGCAGTAACTAGAGAATTTTCCCCAATGATCCAATCAGCAACTGTGCTTCACCCAAAACCTCAACTCTGTCCCGCCAGATCGCCCGCCTTCTCTCAGGTCACTCTTCTCAAAGAACATCAATTTCGCTTCAAATTAATCCACTTCCAGTATGTGATTGTGGGGGCGGCCTAGAGCTAGTCTCCTACTTTATTTCACTGTCCTCTTCTTGACACAACGCCTTGTATTCTTACGTCTTGTTCCTCTGAGGGATGGGCCACTGGCCCAGACCTCTCGCCTTTTCTATTCCAACTCATCCCAACATCTGGAAAGCTTTCATTGCTTCATCCGCTTAACCAAACGTCTGCGATAGGGTATAGCTCTGCAGGGGCTGGTCCCTATCTATCGGGGGCCAATCTAGGCTTTGTTTGTCTTTATAATAAATCCTTTTCATCAATTTAATGATTAGGCATGTTTTACTTCTGACGCCCATAATTGTGTCTAGGCCCTTTGAGCTTCATAGTCCGCCTTCTGAGCAAAATGTGGGCAGCCCATTATGTCTTGGGTTGCATCTCTCTCTCTTGGCTGGCCAAGGGAGAGTGGGAGAGTCAGTTTTACTCACCCCTCCTTCCGCCCTAGTGCCCCATCTCTATCCTCAGCACTGCCAAGCAGATCTTCCCACTGCACCGCGCGCGATACTCTCTCTGTCTTGGTGGAGGCTGGTATCGGTAGGCTGTCGGCTGGTGGCCCTCGAAGGTCCAACTAAACTGAGTAGGGCTCCCAGCAAGTCAAACAGAGATCGTGTACGTTCCGCCCTCTCAGTGTGGGTGCAGATAGGCCCAGTTTCCCCTGTACATATATATATATCTGTATCCACTGCATGTCACTGTCGCATGTATTTCTAATGCTGACTACGGAAAATAAACTCCCGGGCACACTCCAACCCCGGAGGGTCCAGCTATTAAAAAAAAAAAAATAATACTATACTATACTATACTATACTATACTCTGGAGTTGAGAGTTATACTATACTCTTTAAGGTATTACTGTTTTGGTTTTAAAATATTAATATGTTGACAAATTTATTAATTGACCTATGATATTAGTTGTTCTGACTATGCAAATGTATTCTTGGCAGCCTCGTTCCGCATTTTATGCTCGTCGCAGGGTGTTTTTCATAATAGGCCAAGCATGTTTACTGTTACAAAGGATGTTTTGATTTAATTTATTAAAATACTTCAGTTGTATTTTGGGTCCATACTCAATTACCTGTCCATGTTGCTAACTTAAAATATAGTTTTTTCTGTAGGCTGGCATCGATTCCTGTTGTTTCTGGGCAACACTGCTTCCTCAGTACTAGAAACTACGTTGGTAACCATTGTTAGACTTTGATTAAGATTTCATGTTAATGGATCATCTTATAATGCATGTTTTGGTATTCAGATGTTATCTTTTGCAGCATGGGAGAACTTTTCATATAGTTATTTTGGAAACCGTGACACCTAATACCTGCAGAAACTTGGCACAGCTTCTTTTGGAATTGTTATTCTGGTATAAAATTTCATCCCATCATCTGAGAGTTAAGGATTCACAATGACAAAATAATTGTTTTATTGTGTTGTCTATAAAAGCAATAGGTGGTGATCTCACTATATATGAGCGAACTTCTTTGATGAACTACATAATGAATGAAATAATACAGGTTATTTCCTGAATAAATATAGAAACTACATATATTCTTCATTTATATTGTTTCATTATTTGTAGGTGCTGTATACTATCCATGGCAAACTGTACAAACAAAAAATGGAGCTAAGTTTTATAACACTTTGTTATTGAGAACTTGTGTGTGATTGTAAGAAATAGTAATTTAGTGTATAATTAAAATTTATTATAGCCTCAACACAATAGGGTCAAAGTCATGCACTCCATATTTAGAAAGATCTACTATGGCATGTCTGTTGTGAACGGATTGGGTTTGTTGTAACTTGATAAAGATGACAGGCCAACGATGAAGTGAAAATTGTGAAATGTAGTAGATCAAATATGAATGTAGATTTCACTACTAAATTTTTAATTTTTGCTACATGGGGGCTACAATGTAATTATCTATATGGTGGATAGCTTATGTTGATGGTTAGAATTTTATTAATGAAAGAAGTTCTCAGTTATATGTATTTGATTTTGTATTTATTACTTATACAATTTAAACTTAAATGAATTATTTATTATGTTTTACCTTTCTTGTTTTGGACAAATTATAAATAATCTCTGTGAAAACACTTGTGTTTGCAAGCGTCAGATTCTGGTAACTCATCATAGCTAATTGAGTAGCCACCGAATATCAAAAGGCATCTAACACCTAGAAAAGAAAATAGAATATTAATAATGGTGATTACATCGGTCTTGTAGTTGTATTTGTATTTTTGAATTTTGAGATCTGTATCAGATGACAGTAGTAGATAGTTTTTCCAGTGTTGTGACTTTATATGTATAATTACGGAATTGCTAGTTTTTATGAATTATTCTTAATAGAATTTATTTGCTTGTTATTTATTTAAATAAATTTAGTTATAATTTAGTATTTGAAAATGAGTTATTGTGTTGTAAATTTTATATATATAGATTTTGTAATATAACATGGCAATAACGAATAATTTATGTAGCAGATGATATATTGTATTCTTTTGTATTTCATTCATTTTTTAAAGTTTGTAGTGAATACATCTGTGTATTGATAACTTTTTTGCTGCAAGTGTTCGTTGTTTGACATTTTGCGAATAGAGCAGTGTTAATAGAGTAATTTTTTTATTATTATTATTTATTTGACTAATTTAATTACTTAACTTAATTATACATTACTTATAAAGTTATTAGTAACTTAATAGATTTACTTTACCTTACTGATTAGCAAAAATGTTACTTTTACTTAACTTAAATGTGTTAATTTTACTTTTAATATTTAGAGTGTTTAACTTAATTATTTTACTTTACTTACTATTTTACTTTATTACTTTACTTTTACTTTACTATTTTACTTTTTTATTACTTTACTTTACTTTACTATTTTACTTTATTACTTTACTATTACATTACTTTACCCACCCAAACCCTATTTTGCCTCGCATAGCTCGGGCTTGGTCCCGCTTAGTTACTTGCTATAAAGTTAAGTTGGGGTTATTTTAGTTTACTATTTTACTTTATTACTTTACTTATTATATCATTCCTTTACCCACCTAAAACCTCTATTTTGTCTTCTTCGCATACCTCGGGGTCTTGGTCCTGTTTAGTTCCTTAAGTATAGTTAAGTTAAGTTATCGTTAGTTGGTTAATTTGGTCGGGTAAAATAGACTTTTACCAACAATCCTATGATACTGCAACTCTTTACTACCTAAATGAATAAATGTCTCTAATTTGTTAGCACGCAGCAACTAAAATCCTGGTGATCTGTACTAAGAGTAGAAACTCCCATAGTTCATGTGAAAGAAATAAATGAATAATATGCTTTCAGTATTTGATGTCCAATTATTTTGTTAACACGGCTTAAACTCTGTGCGTTTTCCCCGAACGAAACCTGTTAGGTAGGTGGTGTTCTGCCGTGTTAGGCCATCTTGTGAAGGACTCAGAAACCAAGCCACTAGCGCACTTGACATTCTACCGGTAGATGGCGTATCCAGAATGTCACAATAGCAGACGGAAAACAACAATGTGACTGTAGCCGAAAGCAAACGCTGTTTTCACTGCTTTGCTGGTTTGCTACGATGACCGTTATTTGGAATCAAAGCAATGGTAAGATTTTTCAATTTTGGTTTGTTTGAAGGTTTCCTCATTTGGCGTGACATGGACACCCTCATTTTCGACAAAGATAAACAAAATTGGAATTTTGTCGGCTTCTTCATTTTTCGAGAACATGGATACCGTGATTTTGGATCAAGGTAATGTAAGACTTATTTGAAAAATGTGGGTTTCCATGCATTTGTCGTCGCATGATCAAAGAAACTACGTGGTGTTAATGTATTGAATAACATAGACATGTACTTATGACGTAGCCCGGTTGGCTCAGTTGGTAGAGCGCGGGACTTTTAATCCTGAGGTCGAGGGTTCACTTCCTCATCGGGCGTAATTTGAAGAGTTTTCTTTCCAGCGAGTTCTCAATACCGGTGTTTTCGGTAAGTTTGAGTATGATATTGAAATCATCCGCTAACGCATTAGCGGGCTCAATACCCTCAACGTGGTGGGGGTAATCAGACGAGGTGACCGAGTGGTTAAGGTGATGGACTGCTAATCCATTAGCAGCATTGCACGCGTGGGTTCGAATCCAATCTTCGTCGGGAAACTTAAACTAGAGGTCAATTTCGATGCTAAAGATGTTTGTCATAGTCAAGTGTACATCCTTGAAAAAACATTGATTGATGCATTCAATTAAGAAAGCCTCATTTGTTATAAGTGATTCTGGAAGGGTGTTTGATCATTTGTTAGCAGTGGTTCTATGGTGTAATGGTTAGGACTTCAGACTCTGACTCTGACAATCTGAGTTCAAATCTCGGTAGAACCTTTATTATCGTACCGTGGTATTTCTTGTTTTACATGCAGCATTTAGAAACCAATCCCAGCTCTTACAGAAATTGACTGTTAGTGAAAAATTTAGTTACTTTACTTAACACTGCCCCGAGTGAGGGTTCGAACTCACGACCTCGAGATTATGAGACTCGCGCGCTGCCTACTGCGCTATCGAGGCATGTATGTATATTCAACACATTCGATCGAGAAACAATCCTATGATACCAGTAAACTCTTAATACCTAAATGAATAAACAACTAATTTGTTAGCACGCGCCAACAAATCTGGTGATCGGTACCAAGAGTAGAAACTCCCATAGTTCATGTGAAAGAAATAAATGAATAATATTTTCAGTATTTGATGTCAAATTATTTTGTTAACACGGCTTAAACTCTGTGCGTTTTCCTGAACGAAACCTGTAGTGAGTGGTGTTCTGCCGTATTAGGCCATCTTGTGAAGGACTCAGAAACCAAGCCACTAGCGCACTTGACATTCTACCGGTAGATGGCGTATCCAGAATGTCACAATAGCAGACGGAAAACAACAATGTGACCGTGAGCCGAGAAGCAAACGCTGTTTTCCGTGGTTTATAACCACGCCATGAGTTGGAACAGCCCTGGCTATGCTTATCGCCCGTATCAAGTGCCATCGACCAAAGTGCCCCCAATGGAATACGAAGAGCTATCCACCAAACGCAAGAACACCGATGATAACCACAATCACGCCCAGGACCCCCGCTTCTCCGACCTATTCGACCAACCATGCAGCGGAGCACCTGTGATCATACACCTCACCAGTGATCCCAAATCATTCTCCTTGATCTAAGTATCACCGAAAAAGCACTTCATGCACGCCCTAATAGATACCGTAGGGCAAGTCAAATCAGGAACAAAATGGACATACAAAGGGGACCTCAACATATATCCGTCATCAACAAAACAAAAAAACAACTCCTAGACTTAAAGGTAGTGAATAACCTCAACATAAATTGCACACGCCATGTCAGAGGCATCCATCAGAGGCGTTATCAGAATATACCCACCAAAGACAAAGAAGAGGACATCCTTTCCCTACTAGCTGACCAAGGAGTAGTTAAAGTCCAGAGATTCTCGTCCCTATCAACAGATGGCAGCAGAATACCCCTAAAAACTGTCACTCTCTACTTCAACACCCTCCAACTCCCCGCGAAGTAATCATGGTCCATGAAGTCTTCCCAGTGAAGCAATTCATACCAAGACCGGCTCTCTGCCGCATATGCTGGAACTTGGCCACCCATGAAGAAAATGTACGGCACCCCCCACCTGCAAACAATGCGCAGAACAACACTGCAACACTACACCATGCAACAACCCAACAAAGTGCCCCACATGTTTAAAACCAGGTCATCCAGCAGTGACAATGGAGTGCCCCAAGTACAACAACAGGCAACAGATAATTAAATTTGCCTACGAAAATAGGATCCCCATCACAGAAGCCAGCAAAATCCTGAACAACCCGGAACCCATGAGACCAACCCAGCTACCAAAATTCAAAACCTCCACCAACACCGACCCTGAAGTAGAAGACCTCCCGTCGCGAAATCGACTACCTAAGGAAACAAATCGAAGGAATTACCATAATACAACCCACTACAACAGCAAGGATCGCAGCCCTCGAAGATACAGTAGCAGACATACAAGAGAAAATAACCCCACTCACCAACCTGCCATCGACAATCGAAAAAATCAAAAAGGATATGGAATCTGGATTCACCTCTAACAATACCCAACTGTCAGCAATCACAGCCCTCCTCCAAAGCATCCGACCACCCGCCAAACCACCCAACAAACCACCAACTAACACTACAGATAAAAGTCGAAAATGATTAAGCCGATCAAGATCATCCAATGGAATGCCCGAAGTCTTTATAAAGCAAAATTACAAGAATTCAAATACAACATAAGATACCATGACCCACACATTGTTATAATCAGTGAAACTTTTTGGAAAGATGGATACGTACCTAAGTTCTCATCGTTCAATACGTTCTACCTAAACCGGAACAATCACGGTGGAGGCGTAGCGATCCTCACCAAAAAGAATATACGAGCGACCTCCATATCTCTTCCACAATCACCAAACATAGAAGCCGTAGGAGCCACCATCTACCTAAAAAACAACAAAGCAATAGATATAGTATCAATATATTGCCCAGACGGGAACCTAAACACTTACCAAGAACTAACGGACATCCTAAACGCAACCAAAAACAGCTTAGTAATCGGAGGGGATTTGAATGCCCATTCAGAAGTATGGGAAGACCACCACCAACAAAATAGATGCGGCAGAGATGTGACGGACCTACTTCTAAATGATAACAGATTAATTCTCTGCACCCCGAAAGAACCTAGGAACCCGACCAAATCCAAACGGAAGACACAACTCAACCATAGACCTAACGTTTACTTCCCCAGACCTGGCCTATTGTACCGACATCCACACCGAAACATACTGGGGTAGCGACCACCTCCCTATTATCATACAACTAAACACCAACTCCCCTCCCTTAACTTCACAAAACGACCATTGGAAATTCAACAAACACAAGTGGGAAAACTGGAACAAGGAAATAAAACGAAATGTTACACCAACATCTCTAAATGCAGCTACATCCCCGGAGGAAGCATTCAAAAGCTTTTACACAACCTTAATGGAAACATCCTATAAATACTTCTCACCCGCAAAAGAAAAAAAAGGAATCAAACAAACCTTGGTGGACCGCCCTCTGCAAAACAACAACAAAAGCAGCACGGAAGGCATACAAAAATGGCGTACAACACTTCTCCCAGCAGACAAAACCCATCTTAACAAACTAGAAGCAATTAAAAGAAAAACAATTATATCAGCAAAGAACCAATCCTGGAGCAACTACATCTCGTCCATGGACAAGAATACATCCGCCTTCTGGAAATTTACGAAACACACAATGAATGGACAACCAAGTCACCACAGCACCACACCCATCACCAAAAGCAATGGAGAACTAACAACCAACCCTGCCGAAAAAGCACAAACACTACTTAACCAATTCTGCCCGATGGAAAAAGAAGAGAGAAAGGACGGCCGCACCGAACTGTATAATCAAATCATACAGGATGCAATCGACAACAATGTAATCCACCCGCTCAACCTACCCATTTCCATAACGGAGTTGAATATAAGCATCAATGGACTTCCCAATAAAGCTATGGGAAGAGATAAAGTCCATAATGAAATGATTACAAAGCTTGACAAAGAAAATCGATGTACCCTACTAGAACTACTAAACATCTCGTTCAGCTCCGGATACTTACCCCCAGAATGGAAGAATGCCATCGTCGTACCCATACCAAAGCCGAACAAGCCACCGAATTTGCCTGATTCCTATAGGCCAATATCCCTCACATCATGCCTCTGCAAAGTCCTGGAAAGAATAATGAATAACAGATTAAAATGGTATGCTGAAAAAAATCGACTCCTCCCAAAATTCCAGACCGGGTTTAGGAACGGGTGTACAACAACTGATAATCTAATACGTCTAGAGTCTGCAATCAACAACGGATTCAACGAAAACAAATCCACAACGGCGGTATTCCTTGATATAGAAAAGGCATATGATAGCACATGGATCACGGGACTCATCTACAAAATCACAAAATCCAAAATCACAGGAGCAATTGTGAGATGGATCCAAAATCTCCTAACCGAAAGAACAATCGCAGTAAGAACCGACAATGAAATATCAGCCGAAAGAACACTAAAGAGAGGCGTGCCCCAGGGATTCGTCCTCAGCCCACTACTGTTTAACATAATAATGGCAGACTTCCCAGCACCAACTAGCAATTGCGAAATCTCAATGTTCGCTGACGACATTGAAATCCACTCAACTGCAGTTAAAAAATCGGAAACAGAACGGTCACTACAATGCTATCTCAGAAAAATTGAAGAATGGGCTGGCCTGTGAAAACTGAAGTTCTTGGTTCCAAAATGCGTCGCAGTTAACTTCACAAGAAAGAAGGCGAGAGAACCAGACCTCAATCTAACGCTATACAACACTGCCATCACGGAAAGAAAAGAATTTAAATTCCTTGGAATAATTTTCGATTCTAAACTAACATGGAAAAACCACACTGAATACGTAAATGCAAGCATCCAACGTCGGGCAAATCTGTTAAAAACCTAACATACGGAAAGTCAGCCTTACAACTCAAACTACTCATCCGCATCTACGTAGCCATTATTCGCAGTAAAGTAGACTACGGGTCCATCATCCTATCCACAATGCCAAAAACCAGAGTCAACAAACTGGAAACTACCCAAAACCAGATAGTAAGATCCATCCTAGGTTGCTTTAAATCAACCCCCACTGCCCTAATCCAACTAGAAACAGGAATCACAGCCATAAGTGATAGATGGAACTTACTCGCCACCAAATATCTGGCTAAACTTTCAAAAAAAACCATGGAACCCAGCATACCAAGCAATGCACACTCTTGTAAACAACAAGACAGAATGGAAAGTGAGAAGCTTACCTGCAATAATAAGGCATCTCAACGCAGTAGAAGATGGAATAATCCCCAATTGCCAGAGCCCACACACCAACCTTACACTCATCCAATAGCACCATGGAACCTGTTTGAAATAAATACGGGTTACTTCCCATTGAACAAGAAAAAGCTATCAACAACACCGCACTCACCTCAACGATGTTCCTTGAGATTAGGAACAGTGAACATAAAGACCACATAGCCATCTTCACTGACGGATCAACTTGTCTGAAGACACTGAAGACCACCTGTGCTGTATATATACCTGAAACAGACTTTAAAAAAGCATGGTTACTAACAGAACCCACCAACAGCCTTAATGCAGAACTAGCTGCCATTAAACAAGCACTGAAGTGTACATACAATCAAATCTGGAACGAAATCACCATATTCACAGACTCCAAGTCAGCTATCCAAGCAATCTCCAACTTCAAATGGGAAACAAGCACATCCATACCTGAAATAATACAAGAAATAAACAATCTCAAGTCAGCAGGAACAAAAAATTAACCTATATTAGATACCAAGTCATTCTGGAATAAGAGGAAATGAAATCGCAGACCAGCTAGCAAACATCAGAAGAAGTGCAGACGACGGGGCGACGATGACGCACTAACCCAACATGGCAGAAATCCTAACGAAAATAAAAAACAAACACCAAAACAGAACACTCGAAAAAATAAAACAAAACTCCACCAACCAAGCCGTAACAAATAGAAACCGAATGGGCGTATGCACTTGGCATACACACAGGAATAGAGCCATACAAACTGCACTGATGAGACTGCGAAGTGGCCACAATAAACTAAATGCCACCATCAGTAAATGGGACATGAACGTCCAGCCGGAATGTCCAAATGGATGCGCAGAAAAGAAAACACCGAACACGTACTCATACACTGTCCACACTACTCCAGAGAAAGAAGAGAACTAAGCGACGCGTTGGAAGAACTCAACCTACCCCTAGAGGTACCAACACTAACGGGCATAAACTTCAACATCCCTAAACACACCCAAGGAAAAATCGCGAAAGCACTCATCAAATACATCACGGACACCAAGATCATAGAACGAATCTAACAACCCATCTAATCCAACCCCCCCCCCTAAACGTCTATTAATTTTGATTGTATCTATTTAAACTATAAGTATCCAATACACAAAGACGCAACGGTGTGTAAAGTATCGTTCAGACTACAGCTCTTTTCTACGTATAACGTATAACGTATAACGTTAAAAGTTTACGTTTGTGCTTCGTAAATTTCGCTGCGTTTTTTACGGAGCCATATTTACGTAAATGTGTTCGTAGACTGTTCAGACTACACTGTCAAATTTACGTAGAGTAGGCTAGATTCTGCGGAGATTCTAGCGTCTGCTGTAGATTTTTGTACCTGTTGTAGCTCTTTGTTATATTTATTGATAAAAGTTCTGAGGACGAAACGTTCTTCTTCTGACCAATTTCTTGAAGACCTAAAATGGAATAAGCAATAAACCAAAATAGTTGCAAAAGATTTCATGAAATAATATTTACTTTTTGATTTTCTTTATCGGTGATTTTTTGGGGGGCGACTTGAATTTGTTAAGGGAATTCTTTTTGGCAACTTTAGTAGGCCCAATATTTATTTTTAAAATAAAAATGAAAAAAATTAATTATTAAATTTACAATTCTACACCTGACATATCCCAGAATGAATAAACAGGAGAGAAAACCTGAAAAAACAAAAGAATGTAGACAAGCGTAATAGATTTTGGCTACGTAGTGCGTAGAACGTCCCAAAAACTTATTTAAAAATGAGATCAATCTCATTTTTACGTACGCTCAGTTTTGACTTCGTTTTGACTACGTTTTGAGTTTACGTATTACGTACTACGTAGAGCGTTGTGTCTGAACACTCTTCCGTTCCCAGCTACGTAACTCGGAGCGTAAAAACGTTATACGTAGTACGTAAAACGCTCAAAAAGGCTGTAGTCTGAACGTGGCTTAAGGGCCCCTACTATGGCGGCCCGTAAACTGTAACCAGTGGCAACAAGCCATGGCCAGTGGCACCTAAACGTATTTAAAAAAAAAAAATCGCTGTTTTCATCTTTGCTGGTTTGCTACGATGACCGTTATTTGGAATCAAAGCAATGTAAGATTTTTTGTTTTTGGTTTGTTTGAAGGTTTCCTCATTTTGCGTGACATGGACACCCTTATTTTCGACCAAGATAAAAAAATTGGAAAATTTGTCGTTTCGGCTTCTTCATTTTGAGACATGGATACCGTGATTTTGGATCAAGGTAATGTAAGACTTATTTGAAAATATGTGGGTTTCATAATTTGTCGTCGCATGATCAAAGAAACTACGTGGTGTTAATGTATTGAATAACATAGGCATGTATTACGTATCCCGGTTAGCTCAGTTGGTAGAGCGCGGGACTTTTAATCCTGAGGTCGAGGGTTCAATTCCCTCATCGGGCGTAATTTGAAGAGTTTTCTTTCCAGCGAGTTCTCATTACCGGTGTTTTCGTTAAGTTTGTATGATATTGAATTATCCGCTAACGCATTAGGGCTCAATACCTCAACGTGGTGGAAGTAATCAGACGAGGTGACCGAGTGGTTAAGGTGATGGACTGCTAATCCTTGTGCATTGCACGCGTGGGTTCGAATCCCATCTTCGTCGGGAAACTTAAACTAGAGGTCAATTTCGATGCCAAAGATGTTTGTCATAGTCAAGTGTACATCCTTGAGAAAACATTGATTGCTGCATTCAATTAAGAAAGGCTAATTTGTTATAAGTGATTCTATGGTGTTTTATCATTTGTTTGCAGTGGTTCTATGGTGTAATGGTTAGCACTTCAGACTCTGACTCTGACAATCTGAGTTCAAATCTCGGTAGAACCTTTATTATCGTACCGTGGTATTTCTTGTTTTACATGCAGCATTTAGAAACCAACCAGCTCTTACAGAGATTGACTGTTAGTGGAAAAAATTTAGTTACTTTACTTAACACTGCCCCGAGTGAGGTTCGAACTCACGACCTCGAGATTATGAGACTCGCGCGCTGCCTACTGCGCTATCGAGGCATGTATGTATATTCAACACATTCGATCGAGAAACAATCCTATGATACCGTAAACTCTTTACTACCTAAATGAATAAACAACTTAATTTGTTAGCACGCGCAACTAAAATCTGGTGATCTGTACCAAGAGTAGAAACTCCCATAGTTCATGTGAAAGAAATAAATGAATAATATGCTTTCAGTATTTGATGTCCAATTATTTTGTTAACACGGCTTAAACTCTGTGCGTTTTCCCTGAACGAAACCTGTTAGGTAGGTGGTGTTCTGCCGTGTTAGGCCATCTTGTGAAGGACTCAGAAACCAAGCCACTAGCGCACTTGACCATTCTACCGGTAGATGGCGTATCCAATATGTCACAATAGCAGACGGAAAACAACAATGTGACCGTGAGCCATGGGAACTGAATTATACGAATTGATTGAAACCAAGTTTCAATTAAGACCACATGGAATTGAACGCCCAACGTGGGGCTCGAACCCACGACCTTGAGGTTAAGAGTCTCATGCTCTACCGACTGAGCTAGCCAGGCACAAGTTAATGGTAAACGCAAACAGAAACGATCCCTACAAATGTCCATTGAGTATTTCTTCTGTCAAAGGAACGGTGGAGTCCTAAAGAAAAATAACAACTTAAATAAATTTTTTTTTGTGTGTGATTCATACGTTTGATTTCCAACAAGACATGAAACAGCTGCCTCCACATATGGAAAGGAGGGTTAGACCATGTCAAGTGCGCTATGTCACATTGTGAATTTTCCATATGGTCCCGCACAAGGCTTATAACTAGCTGATTACCACCAGAAGGCTCCCGAAAATGAAGTACACATGTTGTTTTTAGAGTAGTTTTGTTGTTTTGACGATTCAAAATTCCTTTAATTTGCTATTTTACGCGTCCCAAGTTTACTCATCATTAATGAAAGGAGTGCAAAGTAGCATAACTAATAAAGATAACCATAATCTGTTTAACTGTAGAGTTATCATGGTTGTACACCACTGATGACTAGGCAACGATGTATAACGGAAAAGATACAGATGATTCTTAACCTATCAAAGGTCTTAAAGAAAAAAAAGAATATGTAAAAACTCCTATGCTCCCTGGGTGGCGACCACCAGCTTCTCGGTTTTGTTTTTATATTTAAACGATTTATTGTCACAGGTAAGATTTAAATTGTTTTACAGATACGTTGGGGCATTTGTGGCATTTGTGACATAAGTTGCATGTTGTGGCAAAAAGAAAAATAAAAAAATAAATACATTTCGAGGCAATTGAAGGAGGACAAATGATTTTTGGTGAGAAGAAGATTTAAAAAAAAAAATTGGGGGGGGGGGGGGGGTTCAAGAGATAATAATTATGATGAAAACTTTTGTAGAATATTTAGCGTTTAAGGTGAGTCTGAAAGTTTTTGAATGAGGAGCGTGACCAGAGGCTGTATTTCGTTTATTGCTGGGGTGAAGTTTTCTGCAGTCCAGACGGTGATTTTTGTAGAATGGATGAGGGCCAGTATTTTCTTTTTTTTGGGCCCATTTCCAACTTCCCCTTTGATTGCTGATTTCAATGGTTTTAGACATCCGAGTTTTGTCAATTAATACGGAGCCATAAACTGATGTCAACTTTCTCTTTACAAAGTAACATTAGATGTCTCATTTCTTGGCCAGCATTGCATAGAGGGCATTGGTCGTTGTTTGAAAGATTGAGACTATTGAGACGCATTTGGTGGACTGGTTATGGTTAAAATCCATTCGGTTTTTTTCTTTTATTTTTGCCACCCAACGCCAGGTGGAAGCCCAGTAAAGGTCGGGTTTCGAAATTTTGTTTTCCTGGTTGCCCTATGTTAGCGATCAGGTGATTGTAGGTGGCGCGGTGATTCGATACAGTTGACGATGTGAAGATGCCAGCCTTAAGGTAAAGTGGGAAGTATGATGCAGTTGCATTAAACCTAGGCTGGGTGATTGTGGAAGGAGGTTCTTGAGATGTGGCCCCAACCAATAAACAGTTGCAGTTCTCTCAATAGCCTCGGTTTAAAATTATTGGAAGGGGGGAGAGGAAGGGGAAAGGAAAAAGGGAATTAAAACCCCCCCCTAAGGGGGGGGGGGATCAAATTGGGGGGGCTCTTCGTTTCCAAAGGAATTTGTTGCATTTTTGTTGGAGGAGAAGGGTTTGGTTTTTTTGGGGGGAAGTACGTGGGCTATATGAACAAGTTGTGACAAAACATGTTGTTTAATGAAAAGGATGCACCAAAAAAGTGAAAAGTTTTTTTTTTGAAAAAAAATTTTTGGATGATGTTGAGCTGTCTTTGCCAATTGTCTTTAACTGTTTTTTTGTTTTTAAAAAAAAGTAATTCCGAGAACTTTTAATTCATCTACTTGAGTTATCCAATCATATGGCCATTTTTTTTTTAGGATATGATTGTTTTAAATTGCTCTATGGGGAATCGAACTCTTTTTTTTTTTTTGTAAAATTCTCTTTTATTATCTTTTGTTATCAGCTAATTGGGGCATTAAAACAAACGAAGCAAAAAAAAAAAAAAAATTTTGGTCACCGGATGCAGATGTTAGCAAAAGGGATGTAGACGAAAATGTGGCAATGTTGGGGACTCTAATAATAAACAAAACAAAAACAAAACAAACAAATGCAATGTGTTTGAGGTGGGATAATACCGTAAAATAAAACAAAACAAAAGTAAACAAAGCAGAAGAATTGGTAGCAAGACTTGGTAACAGAAAATATTAACAAAAATATACAAAGGCCATTGATGTTGGGAAAAGGAAATACAAAATAAACAAAAATAAACAAAATATACTAAAATTTATGGTAAAGATTAGGTAGGACATAGGGATCTAGGTTGACGAAGGGCTTTCCATAGGCTCTCTACTTCTTCTTGACGTGGGATGCGAAGGTGACTTCTTTCCTTCCAGGTGATGAAGAGGTAAGCAGCCAGAAGAGTGAAAGAAAACTGGAGATTTCCTATTGGTCCAAAATAGCCACGTATCAAATCTTCCTTTGACGAACTGCAGCCCATCTGACGCATAGTTCCTTCCAACCAGCTCCAAACGATGAGGCGTTCAGGACACTGGTACATCAGATGCTCATCGGTTTCGGGGTCTTCATTGCAGAATGGGCATGTTGCATCCTTGGTGGGGTCCAACCGATGGCATCTGATCCTGGTAGGGAGAAGTTGCTGGTTGAACAGGAACATGGTCTCTCTGATGTTAGTTGAAAGGGCTGCAGTCTCCTTCCAGATACGTGGCCAATCCAGATTAGGCCTCAGGATCTCCAGCTTTCCCATTGTCGTTTCCTCCAGGATCCAATGGTTGTAGGTTTTTCGATGAACCATTGGATTCCCCTTCAGCAGAATGGAAGATGCGAAAAGTTGCTTGATTTGATGCAGGGGTTCCTGAAGGTAATAGGGTCTCTTCATGACTGCTACAGGTGTGGTGTTGTCCTTGTAGAGTGGCAATAAGGTTCGGAGAGGAAAGGACATCCAATACCGAAGTAGAGAGCTTTCTGGGCTGTTGGGCCCTGTCAGGACTTTGTACAAGGGGCAGAGGAAAAGGGAACGGTAAAAGAGGTGTGTGTTGACCATTCCCAGACCCCCTTCTTTGACAGTACGGAAAGTTACGGTTTTCTTCGGCCTTTCTACTTTTCCCATCCATAGAAATTTCATGACAGCCTTCGAAATCTGGTCAGCCATTTTTTTATTACAAGGTAATACCTGTGCAAAGTACACAGTTCCGGAGAGAGCCTTCGACTTAAGGAACATTACCCTCTGGTAAATATTAAACCGTCGACTGGCATTCTCTCGCAGAATACCATTTAAAGAGCAAAATGCATCATTCCAAACCCTACTAGCTGTCTCTTCTATGGAATGGGAAAATTTAATTCCTAACAGGGACAATGTTGGCGCTGACACAAGCCACTCAAGAGGCCAAATTGATCTAGAGCTCCTAGTCCCGAGTCCCAGGGCTTTTGTTTTCTCCTTATTCATCCTTGCCTTTGTCCACTGACAGAACATATCAAGGATTTGTCCTGCCCTGGTAAAATCTTCGTCACAAGAAACGAAAATGGTGACGTCATCAACAAAGGCTCTGACAGTGAGTTTTTCATTAAACAATGATATACCCTTGAGAGCTCGAGATAAACGCACAAGTAATGGCTCAATGTATAGAACGAAGAGATGGACAGATAGGGGGCATCCCTGGCGAATCGACTGAATATCACTAATCACCCCAGCCACCTCCGATCCGTTGAGGATTGACATTCCTGTTACAGAATACATAATCTGTAACCAACGGACGAAAGTGGTGGGGTAACCCATGACATCCAGAATCCTCCAGAGGACTTCCCTGTTAACCCGGTCGTAGGCCTTTTCAAAGTCAACTCCAACAATGGCAGCGCCCATACCCCGAATCAAAGAGTTGGAAGAGTCATGGCATCCCCGGTCATCAACAAATTGAATGACATTCTCTGTAAAGACTTAAATTATCAAAAATCAATCTACCAGGTACCCCACCTTTTTGATGAGGCCCTATGGTAGAATATAGTGTCTGCCTCAATCGTCTCGCTAAGACAGATGCCATGACTTTGTAGTCACAATTCAAAAGAGAAATTGGCCGAAAATTAGAAATTCCACAAAGTCCCGAAGACTTAGGAATTAGCCTGATCGCCGCTTGGCCCTGCGAAGACGTCAGAGTTTCCCTTTCCAGGATATGATTAAACATATCCAAGAAGTGGGGTGCGATCACGTCCCAAAATTCTACGTAAAACTCGTAAGGAATGCCATCAGTGCCAGGGGACTTGTTTGACTTCATTGCTATTAGAGCAGCTCTAATCTCAAGAAGGAAAATTGGTGCTGTTAGGTTTGGGGTTGGCTTAAAGCAATCTCTTACTCCTTCAAGGAACTCAGACCCTGCCAGTATGTCAGGAGAAGGTTGAGTCTTAAAAATTTTTGTAAAATGAGCAACAATTTCTGCTGAAATTTCCTCTTTGGTCGATAAGCAAGTGCCATTGGGGGCAATGATCTTATCAATGCAACATTTTCGATAATTATTCCTGGCACGATTTATGTGAAAAATACTTGCTTCCTCTACATCTGGCCCTTCGAAGTAGCGGGAACGAATCCCACACCCTTTGAGTGTGCTCTCCTCCCAAGACTTTGAAAATTTTCTCAACTGTTGAAAGGCAACCCAATCAAAGGTATCTGCTTCGGCCATTTCCTGTATGCAAGATTGATAGAAAAACTTAGTTTCTCTTATCAGCCTTGCTCTTTGCCTGGAATAATCCACCGAAATGCGCTTGATACCCGGTTTCAGGACACTCTCCCACCAATTTGCTACATTACTTTCCCTAAGAGGATGATTAGCAGATTCTTGAATAAAATTGGTTACATATTTCTGAAAACCTTCTTCTGACAATATTGAAGTATTTAGTTTCCACAATCCGGCAGGTGGTCTGCTACGATTTGGGAGATCAAGATTGCAAGTAAGTGTGGATTGTACCGACTGATGGTCACTAATCGATAAAGACTGCAAACAAATATTTAAAAATCTATCAGCAAACGATCGACTAGCATAAATCCTATCAAGCCTAGAAGAACCATCGTGGTAATGGAAAGTGTGGCCCGGATCACTATGATTTAGCTTTTTCCAGATGTCTACCAGATCAAGACCAGTAACCATCTCCTTCAAAGCATAGCTAACAACACTACTTGGGACAGGGAGGGATTGGATATTTGCCCTATCTTGGATGTCGTCAACACAATTAAAATCGCCCATCAACACGAAGGGCAGTCGAGTGGTAATCGAGTAGGCAGGAACGGTTTGACGAAGAAAATTGTTTTTCTCATTCCTTACCTGCTTACCTGACGGGGCATAGATATTAATAAACGTAAAACATTTTACGTCAATGGAGATAAGCCTTCCGTCAGTTTCAAGAAGCAGTCGAGAATACTCCAGACCATGTCTAATTAGAATGGCTGTTCCTTTTTTGTTGGGACCGACATTTGCTAGCAAGTGGTAACAGCTTTCAATAATTGGGCAAGAGTGAAAGGCTACCTCTTGAAGTCCTACGATATCTAAATTACCGTCCCTGCAGAAATTTAAAAGAATTTGACGTCGCTCGACTGATCGAATACCTCCAATGTTGATAGAAGCGATTTTTAATTGTGAAGTCATGTGTTAGGTTTTTTGAGTACGGGAATGCCTGAAGTGGGTTTCGAATTTTGGGGCGTCAGGGTAGGTTTAAATCGTTTGCTTCGTGGTACCGTGGGAATTTTCAGGGGGTCCTTAGTTTTGTCTGGATCAGTGGTATCAATTTCCCCCATGTCGGGTTCCATTGATTCCATGATAATTGTCACTGTTTCCTGGTCTTCTGTCTCTGTGTCAGGTGCTGCTATTTTGGATTTTGAAATTGGTTTCAAAGGGTTGTCTTTCGGAGGTACAGATGCGGAAGTGGTAGCAGTGTCACATTCCATGGATTCAGTTTCCAAATTATTAGTACTTTCTGAGAGTGAATCTTGCGATTCACTTTCCAGAGGTACCTGGGAAACCATGGAATTTGCTACCACGGGAATTACTACGGGTGTCTGTTTAATAGTCTCTGTCTTTTTAGTCTTTTTGGCAACAGGTTTTTGGACAATGGTGGGTTCCTGGTTTCGTTTTAAAGTTGGGCAGTCGTAGCTAAAGTGTGTCTCTTCGTCGCAAAGTCTGCAAGTGGGCTTTTGTCCCTCATACTTAACCATGGCACGATAACTGCCAATGGTAATGTATGAGGGAATGTTTTTCGTCACCGTCATTCGTACAATCATCCAAGTGGCTAGGACAGGGTATAAAACTTCATCCTCTGCCACCCGATAGCGCTCCCACCGAGCTTCAATTACATTTCCAAATTCCTTAAGACGTGTCTGAACTATTCCCAAGTCTAGGTTCTGTGGAATCCCTGCAATTCGAACAAATTTCTCTTGAATATTGCTATCCCTGATGACTACACTAACTTCTTTCCCCTCCAATTCAGTCCTGACGATACCACTGTGTTGGGACAAAAATTTGAGGTATATGCCTCTGACGTAAACGTAATTCTAGCGACCTGGTTTCTCGTATCTAGCACAGCAACTAGGCCTAAGAGATCCTGAGCATCAACCTTCAAACTACGCACAAAACCATGAACCGTACGCATACTCAATTTCGGGAATTGAACCCCAAAATCAATATCTACACTATTGAGCCACTTGGCAGCCATTGTCCCCTAGACAATGTAAACAAACTGCCCAAAGGGGGGGAGGGGAAGGTCCCCACACACGTAAACAAACACACAAATAAAACAATTTGGGGCAAAACACAACAAAAACAGCTAAACTATACAAAATAAACACTCAAAAACACGAATATAACAACAAAAAGTAATAAAAAATAACAAAAACTCACAAAATGATGGAAAAACGGGAGAACACAAAAAGACGTCTGCATCCGACGCAATTGGCCATTTACTTTTAGAATATGATTGTTTTTAATTGCCTCTATGGGGAATCGAACTCTTAACCTCAGGAACCCCAGCCGACGCCGCTGCCCACTGTGTCACTACAGGTCGTTGAATTTTATGTAGGGTTCAGATGCCTAGACCAAGTAATTTTGTCTTCCCCTTGTTAATACGTGCATTTGTCCAGGCACAAAATTCCAGAATAATCTCGCATGCACGACGTACATCTTTCATTGATGAGGCAAAAACTACAAGATCATCTACATATGCACGAACTTGGATGCGTTTTCCGTAGTGTTCAATTCCGTCAATACCCCTAGACAAGCAAACTAAAAGCGGTTCAATATAGAGGGCAAACAGATGGACTGACAGAGGGCACCCCTGTCGCACGGATTGTGCATTGTCCACAGTACCTACACTATGTCATTACCGTTCAATGGGCATAGTTCAGTTATACTGTACAGTGTTTTTAACCAATCAACAAACAGGGGAGGGTAGCCCATGGCTGTCATCACTTCCCACAGTACGTCTCGGTTGACAAGGTCATATGCTTTCTCCAAATTGTACGCGATAATGGCGGCCGGTTTGAGGGAAGATACTTCTTTTGATTTACGGCCTGTATTATCGATGACATCTCGAATTAAACACAAGCTGTCAAAGATATAGCGGACAGGTACACCACCTTTTGATGTGAATCTAGAGAGTTTTGAAGAGAATTTCTCAGACGAAAAGCCAATACTGACGCGATTAACTTGTAATCGGTATTTAACAATGAAATTGGCCGGTAATCTGTGATTTTACTCGGTGCTGGGATTTTTGGGACTAATCTAATAGCTGCCCTTCCCTGCGACGGTTGAAGTTTTCTTTTGTCGAGGACACAAATCATCATCTCTAGAAAATGAACACCAATAACATCCCAGAATTTTAAATAAAACTCAAAAGGAATGCCATCTGTACCTGGGGCCTTGTTCTTTTTAGTTGCCCTAAGTGCGTTGTTAATTTCCTCTACTGTAAATGGAGACACTAGTGGATTGTCACTCTCCGGGATCGAACCTAGTACTCCTCGATTGAACGCTTGAGCGTTTAACGACTGAGCTACTACTGATAGACCCGGGTCGTTTTTAGTGGGTTTTGTGCGGTTAAGTGCACCTCTAATCCCTTCTATAAATTTTCCAGCTAAATGGGTATTAAGGGCGGGCTGGTTCTGAAAGATTCCACTGAAATGTTTAATTATTTCTAGGTTAATTTGCTCAGGTTGGGTAATTTTACAGTTATCATTAGTTTTGAGTTGGGTGATCAGAGACTTCTGGAAATTACTCGTTGACTTGTTCATATGAAAGGTAGATGTCTCTTCTTCGGCTGTACTTTGAACGCGTGAACGTATTGCAAATCCCCTCAATGCTTCTCGCTCCCAGGCTAGAAACTCACGTTTCAACTCCATGTAGCGCGCATGATTGAGATTTGCATTGTTCACGGTTTCTTTTAGTTGATGTTGGAGTAATTTCCGTTTGACTCTCTGGTCACAGATTCTCTTTTACAATAATTAATTGATAAACGCCTGAGGCCAGGTTTGAAAATATTCTCCCACCAGTGGTCTACGTTTCCAATACGGGATGTATGTTGGGACATTTCTTCAATAAAGACATGCACCAATTTTATATATTCTTCCTCCTCGAGGATTGATGTGTTGAGTTTCCATAAAACCCTTGACTTGTTTTTCACTACACGAGGAGGGGTGGTACTGTTTATATACCCTACGATTGGTCTGTGATCCCCGAGTGGTAACTCGTGCAAATGGATATCAGAAAATTTTACGTGGTGCTGACAATAAATTCGGTCTAATCTAGCCTGGCTAGTCGCACAAAAGTACGTCCAACAAGGTTCATTTTTCCGAATATCTCTCCAGACATCTGTTAATGAAAGGGCTTTTACTAAATCTCGGAGGGGTTCTAGTAGTGCTAGTCTAATTTTAGGTGGTGTTGTCTTGCTACTTTTCCGGTCATCGATCTCGTCAACGGCATTAAAATCTCCCAATATAATTGCTGGTGCCTTATACTGGGCAACATAAGCCGGAATAGTTTCCCGGAGGAAAGAATCCCTATAAATTTTATTTTGGTCACCAGATGGGGCGTAAATACACACAAAAGCAAAACCCTTTTACTTCCATGGCTATCAACCTCCCCTCCGGTTCAAACAAAATGTTGTTGACGCTCAGGCCGTGTCGTACTAGGATGGCTGTCCCATGTTTTCTAGGGCCGAGGTTTGTGTGCATCTGGTAATGGTTAGTAAATACGGTGTTATAGTTGAATACTACTTCTTGCAAACATATAATATCAAGTTTTTGATGTAAAAAGAAATTGAGCATTATTTGAAGTTTGTCAGGTGACGATATTCTGTTGATATTATATGTCGCGATGTTAATCATGATTAAAATTTAAAATTGGGTTTTGGGGATTGGGTCTTGTTATCGTTGCCTTTTTTCCTTCTAACGACCTCCATTGCTTTGAGAGTTTTATCTGCTATAAAAGTCGATTGAGTGCTGAGGGGGACGCCCAAAGATTCCTGAGTCTCGCTCACATGACTAGCCTTCTGGCTGTCAAGTGACCGTTGGCCTGGCTGCATAATCCCATCAGAAAACGAAATGTCTTCCTCAGGGTTTGAAACCGAACAGAGCTCGGTTGCATCCATCTCTTCATCAACATCGTTATCCATCTGATCTATCATGGATGGAATGGATGGTACTCCAGGTGCAATTGTATCGAGTGGCACATCGTCCCCCCCCGAAAGGGTGGGAAAAGAATTGGTGTCCACACCCAGTATCGAAACTGATACCTCTCGAGTCGGAGACCCGAGTTCAAGCAAACGAGCTACACCGGTTTCTATTTCCTCAGCTTCCTCGACGGGGGAATGGGAAGAGGCAGTACGACTCCTTTTTTTTTTATTGTTTTTGTTGGTCGCGGAATTCCCTCGTCTCTTTCATTTTCTTTTTCCTTACCGAATAAGACGCCACAGACGAATCCACACAGCTAGTGTCTTCAGCGTCAGAATCGGTGTCAGAAAGAGACTCAGCTTCATCGGGTTTCGAAATTGGATCCTCCGGAGCTGTATCAAAAACGACTACAGGCGACATCGTTGACCTCTGGGCTAACTCGGGAAATGAATCAGCGTCAACAGTTGGAGCAATTGGCATTTTCCCGCCACCAGTCGGCCCTGTCTCCTGGGGCTTCCTAACAATTTTAACTGTCCCACGATTTGTTAGTACACTACTATAGCTACGTGTTCCCATGGGGCCTTTTAAAATGGTGCTGGGGGTGGTTAAACTACGGGGTTGCTTGGGGCAATTAGCTAAGACATGGGTGGGAGAATCACACATGCGGCATGTGTGCATTTGTGCTGCATAAGACACCATTAGTGGATCCTTGTAGCTTCCAAAGGTGATAAAAGATGGGATGCCCTTGTGGATCTCCATATCCACATTGACAACTCCAGTCTTTATCCCGTTCCACCTTGGAAGCGACCTATCCTGATACGTGTCCCAAAACACCCGAGAAATCACTCCAAACTCGCGCAATCTCTTGTTTAGCAGACTAAGGTCATCATCGAATTTGAAATGTTGAATTCTAACGCGTACGAGGTAAACTGACCTATCTCTAACTCTAATTCGGACCTCCTTGCCACTAATGACTACAGATTCTTTTGCACTAAATTTATTCAAGAATTCAATATGGTCTTTGACGGTCTTGAACCCAATTCGGAAAACGCAAAAGGCTCGTCCTGGTAGGCGAGAAACAGCATCAAAGATGCTGTCAGATTCATTACTATCATGCTCGAAACATTCGTAGAATTCGTGCCTGGTCACTTCAGTATTACCAAAAGAGATTTCGGCAGTACGTGGCCAGACGTCTGTGGATTCCATTCCCATTTTACCCACAACAAAGGGGCAAAGAGGCGGGAAAAATGCAAAAAAGAAAAAAAAGGGCCAATACCAAAATGGCGCCTTAACAAACAAACAAGGGAAACAAAGGAATTACAAGATACAATACAAACAGAAGAGAGAGAGAGAGAAAAAAAAAGGAAACAAAACTGTTTTTTTTGGACTCACCGCAAGATGTCACTCTTGGGAGATCAGTTAGACACGTCTGTTAACAGCCGAACGCGCTAGCCAATTGCGCCACAAAGGCATCTGAATTAATTGGGGGAGACGGAAACTTTGTGCTTCTTTACGACTGAGAGAAACGTAATGTGTTCATTCTCCAACCCTTTTGGTAATCCCAGAAACAACAATTGGGCACCATTTATCTAGTTTATGCTGCTACTGTCAGTGACAGGATACAAATGTTTAGTAAATAAAACCGGAAACAGACGGCTTCTTCCAGACGTCAGATGGCGCTGATGTTTTTAAATATTTTTTCCCTTCGGTACCACCATCAAGTTTACCAGGAGTAGAAATGGAAGTACTCTTCTCACGGAAGAAATTGAGCTACACTCGTTCTGCTCCAGAGATGGCGTCGCGGCTGGTAAGTTCCAAACTAACAAATATTTTAGGTTTTATCGAATCAAATAATTTACATTTTATTCGTATCACTGAGACGAATCCAATGCTCATTTGGGAAATATTCGTTTACAATTCATCGTTGGAGAAATTTAGGGTAAAAGTTTGTATCACGTGATCTACCTTATGGACACGTGTGATAAAGAGGAAGGGCTAGTTCGGAAACGTTTACTTTCATTACCTTAACCCTTGAATCTTTGCTTTCTTTCTCTCATTCCCTCTCTTCAGAAATTCCAATTAACCAGCCGCAAACGCCATCTCTGGAGCTTAACACGCGTAGCTCAACTGATTCTGCAGCCGTTACTACTCCCGATATACATCATGGTCTAACCCACCTCCTTTCCATATGTGGAGGCAGCTGTTTCATGTCTTGCTGGAAATCAAACGTATGAATCACACACAAAAAAATTTATTTAAGTTGTTATTTTTCTTTAGGACTCCACCGTTCCTTTGACAGAAGAAATACTCAATGGATTGTTGGGATCGTTTCTGTTTGCGTTAACCATTAACATGTGCCTGGCTAGCTCAGTCGGTAGAGCATGAGACTCTTAATCTCAGGGTCGTGGGTTCGAGCCCCACGTTGGGCGTTCAATTCCATGTGTTCGTAATCGAAACTTGGTTTCAATCAATGCGTATAATTCAGTTTCCATAGTGTAGTGGTTATCACGTCGGCCTAACACGCTGAAGGTCCTCAGTTCGATCCTAGGTGGGAACAAGACATTCTTTGCATACAGTTCTGATGTGGTTATTTATATTGTTAACTTAGATTCGGTTGTAAAACCCTTTTATAAAAAGGATCCTATTGTAAAATTCGTGTTCTCATAGTGTAGCGGTTATCACGTCGGCCTCACACGCTGAAGGTCCTCAGTTCGATCCTGGGTGAGAACAGTCGGTTTTTGAAGTTTATCAATTTCACTGCAATCGGCGTGTCTGAGTAGTAACCAAAGGGCACGCCAAGTTGGGAATCGGGTGAATTTTCCATATGGTCCCGCACAAGGTTTATAACTAGCTGATTACCACCAGAAGGCTCCCGGAAATGAAGTACACATGTTGTTTTTACAGTTGTTTTGTTGTTTTGACGATTTAAAATTCCTTTAATTTGCTATTTTACGCGTCCCAAGTTTACTCATCATCAATGAAAGGAGTGCAAAGTAGCATAACTAATAAAGATAACCATAATCTGTTTAACTGTAGAGTTATCATGGTTGTACACCACTGATGACTAGGCAACGATGTATACGGAAAAGATACAGATGATTCTTAACCTATCATAAGGAGTCTCTAAGGATAAAAAAGAATATGTAAAAACTCCTATGCTACGCCCCTGGATGGGATCGAACCACCAGCCTTCCGGTTAACAGCCGAACGCGCTAGCCAATTGCGCCACAAAGGCATCTGAATTAATTGGGGGAAACGGAAACTTTGTGCTTCTTTACGACTGAGAGAAACGTAATGTGTTCATTCTCCAACCCTTTTGGTAATCCCAGAAACAACAATTGGGCACCATTTATCTAGTTTATGCTGCTACTGTCAGTGACAGGATACAAATGTTTAGTAAATAAAACCGGAAACAGACGGCTTCTTCCAGACGTCAGATGGCGCTGATGTTTTTAAATATTTTTTCCCTTCGTTACCACCATCAAGTTTACCAGGAGTAGAAATGGAAGTACTCTTCTCACGGAAGAAATTGAGCTACACTCGTTCTGCTCCAGAGATGGCGTCGCGGCTGGTAAGTTCCAAACTAACAAATATTTTAGGTTTTATCGAATCAAATAATTTACATTTTATTCGTATCACTGAGACGAATCCAATGCTCATTTGGGAAATATTCGTTTACAATTCATCGTTGGAGAAATTTAGGGTAAAAGTTTGTATCACGTGATCTACCTTATGGACACGTGTGATAAAGAGGAAGGGCTAGTTCGGAAACGTTTACTTTCATTACCTTAACCCTTGAATCTTTGCTTTCTTTCTCTCATTCCCTCTCTTCAGAAATTCCAATTAACCAGCCGCAAACGCCATCTCTGGAGCTTAACACGCGTAGCTCAACTGATTCTGCAGCCGTTACTACTCCCGATATACATCATGGTCTAGCCCACCTCCTTTCCATATGTGGAGGCAGCTGTTTCATGTCTTGCTGGAAATCAAACGTATGAATCACACACAAAAAAAAATTTATTTAAGTTGTTATTTTTCTTTAGGACTCCACCATTCCTTTGACAGAAGAAATACTCAATGGATTGTTGGGATCGTTTCTGTTTGCGTTAACCATTAACATGTGCCTGGCTAGCTCAGTCGGTAGAGCATGAGACTCTTAATCTCAGGGTCGTGGGTTCGAGCCCCACGTTGGGCGTTCAATTCCATGTGGTCTTAATCGAAACTTGGTTTCAATCAATGCGTGTAATTCAGTTCCCATAATGTAGTGGTTATCACTTCGTCGGCCTAACACGCTGAAGGTCCTCAGTTCGATCCTGGGTGGGAACAAGACATCCTTTGCATACAGTTCTGATGTGGTTATTTATATTGTTAACTTAGATTCGGTTGTAAAACCCTTTTATAAAAAGGATCCTATTGTAAAATTCGTGTTCTCATAGTGTAGCGGTTATCACGTCGGCCTCACACGCTGAAGGTCCTCAGTTCGATCCTGGGTGAGAACAGTCGGTTTTTGAAGTTTATCAATTTCACTGCAATCTGCGTGTCTGAGTAGTAACCAAAGGGCACGCCAAGTGGGGAGTCGGGTGAATTTTCCATATGGTCCCGCACAAGGCTTTTAACTAGCTGATTACCACCAGAAGACTCCCGAAAATGAAGTACACATGTTGTTTTTAGAGTAGTTTTGTTGTTTTGACGATTCAAAATTCCTTTAATTTGCTATTTTACGCGTCCCAAGTTTACTCATCATCAATGAAAGGAGTGCAAAGTAGCATAACTAATAAAGATAACCATAATCTGTTTAACTGTAGAGTTATCATGGTTGTACACCACTGATGACTAGGCAACGATGTATACGGAAAAGATACAGATGATTCTTAACCTATCATAAGGAGTCTCTAAGGATAAAAAAGAATATGTAAAAACTCCTATGCTACGCCCCTGGGTGGGATCGAAACACCAGCCTTCCGGTTAACAGCCGAACGCGCTAGCCAATTGCGCCACAAAGGCATCTGAATTAATTGGGGGAAACGGAAACTTTGTGCTTCTTTACGACTGAGAGAAACGTAATGTGTTCATTCTCCAACCCTTTTGGTAATCCCAGAAACAACAATTGGGCACCATTTATCTAGTTTATGCTGCTACTGTCAGTGACAGGATACAAATGTTTAGTAAATAAAACCGGAAACAGACGGCTTCTTCCAGACGTCAGATGGCGCTGATGTTTTTAAATATTTTTTCCCTTCGTTACCACCATCAAGTTTACCAGGAGTAGAAATGGAAGTACTCTTCTCACGGAAGAAATTGAGCTACACTCGTTCTGCTCCAGAGATGGCGTCGCGGCTGGTAAGTTCCAAACTAACAAATATTTTAGGTTTTATCGAATCAAATAATTTACATTTTATTCGTATCACTGAGACGAATCCAATGCTCATTTGGGAAATATTCGTTTACAATTCATCGTTGGAGAAATTTAGGGTAAAAGTTTGTATCACGTGATCTACCTTATGGACACGTGTGATAAAGAGGAAGGGCTAGTTCGGAAACGTTTACTTTCATTACCTTAACCCTTGAATCTTTGCTTTCTTTCTCTCATTCCCTCTCTTCAGAAATTCCAATTAACCAGCCGCAAACGCCATCTCTGGAGCTTAACACGCGTAGCTCAACTGATTCTGCAGCCGTTACTACTCCCGATATACATCATGGTCTAACCCACCTCCTTTCCATATGTGGAGGCAGCTGTTTCATGTCTTGCTGGAAATCAAACGTATAAATCACACACAAAAAAAATTTATTTAAGTTGTTATTTTTCTTTAGGACTCCACCATTCCTTTGACAGAAGAAATACTCAATGGATTGTTGGGATCGTTTCTGTTTGCGTTAACCATTAACATGTGCCTGGCTAGCTCAGTCGGTAGAGCATGAGACTCTTAATCTCAGGGTCGTGGGTTCGAGCCCCACGTTGGGCGTTCAATTCCATGTGGTCTTAATCGAAACTTGGTTTCAATCAATGCGTGTAATTCAGTTCCCATAGTGTAGTGGTTATCACGTCGGCCTAACACGCTGAAGGTCCTCAGTTCGATCCTGGGTGGGAACAAGACATCCTTTGCATACAGTTCTGATGTGGTTATTTATATTGTTAACTTAGATTCGGTTGTAAAACCCTTTTATAAAAAGGATCCTATTGTAAAATTCGTGTTCTCATAGTGTAGCGGTTATCACGTCGGCCTCACACGCTGAAGGTCCTCAGTTCGATCCTGGGTGAGAACAGTCGGTTTTTTAAGTTTATCAATTTCACTGCAATCTGCGTGTCTGAGTAGTAACCAAAGGGCACGCCAAGTGGGGAGTCGGGTGAATTTTCCATATGGTCCCGCACAAGGCTTTTAACTAGCTGATTACCACCAGAAGACTCCCGAAAATGAAGTACACATGTTGTTTTTAGAGTAGTTTTGTTGTTTTGACGATTCAAAATTCCTTTAATTTGCTATTTTACGCGTCCCAAGTTTACTCATCATCAATGAAAGGAGTGCAAAGTAGCATAACTAATAAAGATAACCATAATCTGTTTAACTGTAGAGTTATCATGGTTGTACACCACTGATGACTAGGCAACGATGTATACGGAAAAGATACAGATGATTCTTAACCTATCATAAGGAGTCTCTAAGGATAAAAAAGAATATGTAAAAACTCCTATGCTACGCCCCTGGGTGGGATCGAACCACAAGCCTTCCGGTTAACAGCCGAACGCGCTAGACAATTGCGCCACAAAGGCATCTGAATTGATTGGGGGAAACGGAAACTTTGTGCTTCTTTACGACTGAGAGAAACGTAATGTGTTCATTCTCCAACCCTTTTGGTAATCCCAGAAACAACAATTGGGCACCATTTATCTAGTTTATGCTGCTACTGTCAGTGACAGGATACAAATGTTTAGTAAATAAAACCGGAAACAGACGGCTTCTTCCAGACGTCAGATGGCGCTGATGTTTTTAAATATTTTTTCCCTTCGTTACCACCATCAAGTTTACCAGGAGTAGAAATGGAAGTACTCTTCTCACGGAAGAAATTGAGCTACACTCGTTCTGCTCCAGAGATGGCGTCGCGGCTGGTAAGTTCCAAACTAACAAATATTTTAGGTTTTATCGAATCAAATAATTTACATTTTATTCGTATCACTGAGACGAATCCAATGCTCATTTGGGAAATATTCGTTTACAATTCATCGTTGGAGAAATTTAGGGTAAAAGTTTGTATCACGTGATCTACCTTATGGACACGTGTGATAAAGAGGAAGGGCTAGTTCGGAAACGTTTACTTTCATTACCTTAACCCTTGAATCTTTGCTTTCTTTCTCTCATTCCCTCTCTTCAGAAATTCCAATTAACCAGCCGCAAACGCCATCTCTGGAGCTTAACACGCGTAGCTCAACTGATTCTGCAGCCGTTACTACTCCCGATATACATCATGGTCTAACCCACCTCCTTTCCATATGTGGAGGCAGCTGTTTCATGTCTTGCTGGAAATCAAACGTATGAATCACACACAAAAAAAAATTTATTTAAGTTGTTATTTTTCTTTAGGACTCCACCATTCCTTTGACAGAAGAAATACTCAATGGATTGTTGGGATCGTTTCTGTTTGCGTTAACCATTAACATGTGCCTGGCTAGCTCAGTCGGTAGAGCATGAGACTCTTAATCTCAGGGTCGTGGGTTCGAGCCCCACGTTGGGCGTTCAATTCCATGTGGTCTTAATCGAAACTTGGTTTCAATCAATGCGTGTAATTCAGTTCCCATAGTGTAGTGGTTATCACGTCGGCCTAACACGCTGAAGGTCCTCAGTTCGATCCTGGGTGGGAACAAGACATCCTTTGCATACAGTTCTGATGTGGTTATTTATATTGTTAACTTAGATTCGGTTGTAAAACCCTTTTATAAAAAGGATCCTATTGTAAAATTCGTGTTCTCATAGTGTAGCGGTTATCACGTCGGCCTCACACGCTGAAGGTCCTCAGTTCGATCCTGGGTGAGAACAGTCGGTTTTTTAAGTTTATCAATTTCACTGCAATCTGCGTGTCTGAGTAGTAACCAAAGGGCACGCCAAGTGGGGAGTCGGGTGAATTTTCCATATGGTCCCGCACAAGGCTTTTAACTAGCTGATTACCACCAGAAGACTCCCGAAAATGAAGTACACATGTTGTTTTTAGAGTAGTTTTGTTGTTTTGACGATTCAAAATTCCTTTAATTTGCTATTTTACGCGTCCCAAGTTTACTCATCATCAATGAAAGGAGTGCAAAGTAGCATAACTAATAAAGATAACCATAATCTGTTTAACTGTAGAGTTATCATGGTTGTACACCACTGATGACTAGGCAACGATGTATACGGAAAAGATACAGATGATTCTTAACCTATCATAAGGAGTCTCTAAGGATAAAAAGAATATGTAAAAACTCCTATGCTACGCCCCTGGGTGGGATCGAACCACCAGCCTTCCGGTTAACAGCCGAACGCGCTAGCCAATTGCGCCACAAAGGCATCTGAATTAATTGGGGGAAACGGAAACTTTGTGCTTCTTTACGACTGAGAGAAACGTAATGTGTTCATTCTCCAACCCTTTTGGTAATCCCAGAAACAACAATTGGGCACCATTTATCTAGTTTATGCTGCTACTGTCAGTGACAGGATACAAATGTTTAGTAAATAAAACCGGAAACAGACGGCTTCTTCCAGACGTCAGATGGCGCTGATGTTTTTAAATATTTTTTCCCTTCGTTACCACCATAAAGTTTACCAGGAGTAGAAATGGAAGTACTCTTCTCACGGAAGAAATTGAGCTACACTCGTTCTGCTCCAGAGATGGCGTCGCGGCTGGTAAGTTCCAAACTAACAAATATTTTAGGTTTTATCGAATCAAATAATTTACATTTTATTCGTATCACTGAGACGAATCCAATGCTCATTTGGGAAATATTCGTTTACAATTCATCGTTGGAGAAATTTAGGGTAAAAGTTTGTATCACGTGATCTACCTTATGGACACGTGTGATAAAGAGGAAGGGCTAGTTCGGAAACGTTTACTTTCATTACCTTAACCCTTGAATCTTTGCTTTCTTTCTCTCATTCCCTCTCTTCAGAAATTCCAATTAACCAGCCGCAAACGCCATCTCTGGAGCTTAACACGCGTAGCTCAACTGATTCTGCAGCCGTTACTACTCCCGATATACATCATGGTCTAACCCACCTCCTTTCCATATGTGGAGGCAGCTGTTTCATGTCTTGCTGGAAATCAAACGTATGAATCACACACAAAAAAAAATTTATTTAAGTTGTTATTTTTCTTTAGGACTCCACCATTCCTTTGACAGAAGAAATACTCAATGGATTGTTGGGATCGTTTCTGTTTGCGTTAACCATTAACATGTGCCTGGCTAGCTCAGTCGGTAGAGCATGAGACTCTTAATCTCAGGGTCGTGGGTTCGAGCCCCACGTTGGGCGTTCAATTCCATGTGGTCTTAATCGAAACTTGGTTTCAATCAATGCGTGTAATTCAGTTCCCATAGTGTAGTGGTTATCACGTCGGCCTAACACGCTGAAGGTCCTCAGTTCGATCCTGGGTGGGAACAAGACATCCTTTGCATACAGTTCTGATGTGGTTATTTATATTGTTAACTTAGATTCGGTTGTAAAACCCTTTTATAAAAAGGATCCTATTGTAAAATTCGTGTTCTCATAGTGTAGCGGTTATCACGTCGGCCTCACACGCTGAAGGTCCTCAGTTCGATCCTGGGTGAGAACAGTCGGTTTTTGAAGTTTATCAATTTCACTGCAATCTGCGTGTCTGAGTAGTAACCAAAGGGCACGCCAAGTGGGGAGTCGGGTGAATTTTCCATATGGTCCCGCACAAGGCTTTTAACTAGCTGATTACCACCAGAAGACTCCCGAAAATGAAGTACACATGTTGTTTTTAGAGTAGTTTTGTTGTTTTGACGATTCAAAATTCCTTTAATTTGCTATTTTACGCGTCCCAAGTTTACTCATCATCAATGAAAGGAGTGCAAAGTAGCATAACTAATAAAGATAACCATAATCTGTTTAACTGTAGAGTTATCATGGTTGTACACCACTGATGACTAGGCAACGATGTATACGGAAAAGATACAGATGATTCTTAACCTATCATAAGGAGTCTCTAAGGATAAAAAGAATATGTAAAAACTCCTATGCTACGCCCCTGGGTGGGATCGAACCACCAGCCTTCCGGTTAACAGCCGAACGCGCTAGCCAATTGCGCCACAAAGGCATCTGAATTAATTGGGGGAAACGGAAACTTTGTGCTTCTTTACGACTGAGAGAAACGTAATGTGTTCATTCTCCAACCCTTTTGGTAATCCCAGAAACAACAATTGGGCACCATTTATCTAGTTTATGCTGCTACTGTCAGTGACAGGATACAAATGTTTAGTAAATAAAACCGGAAACAGACGGCTTCTTCCAGACGTCAGATGGCGCTGATGTTTTTAAATATTTTTTCCCTTCGTTACCACCATCAAGTTTACCAGGAGTAGAAATGGAAGTACTCTTCTCACGGAAGAAATTGAGCTACACTCGTTCTGCTCCAGAGATGGCGTCGCGGCTGGTAAGTTCCAAACTAACAAATATTTTAGGTTTTGATCGAATCAAATAATTTACATTTTATTCGTATCACTGAGACGAATCCAATGCTCATTTGGTAAATATTCGTTTACAATTCGTCGTTGGAGAAATTTAGGGTAAAAGTTTGTATCACGTGATCTACCTTATGGACACGTGTGATAAAGAGGAAGGGCTAGTTCGGAAACGTTTACTTTCATTACCTTAACCCTTGAATCTTTGCTTTCTTTCTCTCATTCCCTCTCTTCAGAAATTCCAATTAACCAGCCGCAAACGCCATCTCTGGAGCTTAACACGCGTAGCTCAACTGATTCTGCAGCCGTTACTACTCCCGATATACATCATGGTCTAACCCACCTCCTTTCCATATGTGGAGGCAGCTGTTTCATGTCTTGCTGGAAATCAAACGTATGAATCACACACAAAAAAAAATTTATTTAAGTTGTTATTTTTCTTTAGGACTCCACCATTCCTTTGACAGAAGAAATACTCAATGGATTGTTGGGATCGTTTCTGTTTGCGTTAACCATTAACATGTGCCTGGCTAGCTCAGTCGGTAGAGCATGAGACTCTTAATCTCAGGGTCGTGGGTTCGAGCCCCACGTTGGGCGTTCAATTCCATGTGGTCTTAATCGAAACTTGGTTTCAATCAATGCGTGTAATTCAGTTCCCATAGTGTAGTGGTTATCACGTCGGCCTAACACGCTGAAGGTCCTCAGTTCGATCCTGGGTGGGAACAAGACATCCTTTGCATACAGTTCTGATGTGGTTATTTATATTGTTAACTTAGATTCGGTTGTAAAACCCTTTTATAAAAAGGATCCTATTGTAAAATTCGTGTTCTCATAGTGTAGCGGTTATCACGTCGGCCTCACACGCTGAAGGTCCTCAGTTCGATCCTGGGTGAGAACAGTCGGTTTTTGAAGTTTATCAATTTCACTGCAATCTGCGTGTCTGAGTAGTAACCAAAGGGCACGCCAAGTGGGGAGTCGGGTGAATTTTCCATATGGTCCCGCACAAGGCTTTTAACTAGCTGATTACCACCAGAAGACTCCCGAAAATGAAGTACACATGTTGTTTTTAGAGTAGTTTTGTTGTTTTGACGATTCAAAATTCCTTTAATTTGCTATTTTACGCGTCCCAAGTTTACTCATCATCAATGAAAGGAGTGCAAAGTAGCATAACTAATAAAGATAACCATAATCTGTTTAAACTGTAGAGTTATCATGGTTGTACACCACTGATGACTAGGCAACGATGTATACGGAAAAGATACAGATGATTCTTAACCTATCATAAGGAGTCTCTAAGGATAAAAAAGAATATGTAAAAACTCCTATGCTACGCCCCTGGGTGGGATCGAACCACCAGCCTTCCGGTTAACAGCCGAACGCGCTAAGCCAATTGCGCCACAAATGCATCTGAATTAATTGGGGGAAACGGAAACTTTGTGCTTCTTTACGACTGAGAGAAACGTAATGTGTTCATTCTCCAACCCTTTTGGTAATCCCAGAAACAACAATTGGGCACCATTTATCTAGTTTATGCTGCTACTGTCAGTGACAGGATACAAATGTTTAGTAAATAAAACCGGAAACAGACGGCTTCTTCCAGACGTCAGATGGCGCTGATGTTTTTAAATATTTTTTCCCTTCGTTACCACCATCAAGTTTACCAGGAGTAGAAATGGAAGTACTCTTCTCACGGAAGAAATTGAGCTACACTCGTTCTGCTCCAGAGATGGCGTCGCGGCTGGTAAGTTCCAAACTAACAAATATTTTAGGTTTTATCGAATCAAATAATTTACATTTTATTCGTATCACTGAGACGAATCCAATGCTCATTTGGGAAATATTCGTTTACAATTCGTCGTTGGAGAAATTTAGGGTAAAAGTTTGTATCACGTGATCTACCTTATGGACACGTGTGATAAAGAGGAAGGGCTAGTTTCGGAAACGTTTACTTTCATTACCTTAACCCTTGAATCTTTGCTTTCTTTCTCTCATTCCCTCTCTTCAGAAATTCCAATTAACCAGCCGCAAACGCCATCTCTGGAGCTTAACACGCGTAGCTCAACTGATTCTGCAGCCGTTACTACTCCCGATATACATCATGGTCTAACCCACCTCCTTTCCATATGTGGAGGCAGCTGTTTCATGTCTTGCTGGAAATCAAACGTATGAATCACACACAAAAAAAATTTATTTAAGTTGTTATTTTTCTTTAGGACTCCACCATTCCTTTGACAGAAGAAATACTCAATGGATTGTTGGGATCGTTTCTGTTTGCGTTAACCATTAACATGTGCCTGGCTAGCTCAGTCGGTAGAGCATGAGACTCTTAATCTCAGGGTCGTGGGTTCGAGCCCCACGTTGGGCGTTCAATTCCATGTGGTCTTAATCGAAACTTGGTTTCAATCAATGCGTGTAATTCAGTTCCCATAGTGTAGTGGTTATCACGTCGGCCTAACACGCTGAAGGTCCTCAGTTCGATCCTGGGTGGGAACAAGACATCCTTTGCATACAGTTCTGATGTGGTTATTTATATTGTTAACTTAGATTCGGTTGTAAAACCCTTTTATAAAAAGGATCCTATTGAAAAATTCGTGTTCTCATAGTGTAGCGGTTATCACGTCGGCCTCACACGCTGAAGGTCCTCAGTTCGATCCTGGGTGAGAACAGTCGGTTTTTGAAGTTTATCAATTTCACTGCAATCTGCGTGTCTGAGTAGTAACCAAAGGGCACGCCAAGTGGGGAGTCGGGTGAATTTTCCATATGGTCCCGCACAAGGCTTTTAACTAGCTGATTACCACCAGAAGACTCCCGAAAATGAAGTACACATGTTGTTTTTAGAGTAGTTTTGTTGTTTTGACGATTCAAAATTCCTTTAATTTGCTATTTTACGCGTCCCAAGTTTACTCATCATCAATGAAAGGAGTGCAAAGTAGCATAACTAATAAAGATAACCATAATCTGTTTAACTGTAGAGTTATCATGGTTGTACACCACTGATGACTAGGCAACGATGTATACGGAAAAGATACAGATGATTCTTAACCTATCATAAGGAGTCTCTAAGGATAAAAAAGGATATGTAAAACCTCCTATGCTACGCCCCTGGGTGGGATCGAACCACCAGCCTTCCGGTTAACAGCCGAACGCGCTAGCCAATTGCGCCACAAAGGCATCTGAATTAATTGGGGGAAACGGAAACTTTGTGCTTCTTTACGACTGAGAGAAACGTAATGTGTTCATTCTCCAACACTTTTGGTAATCCCAGAAACAACAATTGGGCACCATTTATCTAGTTTATGCTGCTACTGTCAGTGACAGGATACAAATGTTTAGTAAATAAAACCGGAAACAGACGGCTTCTTCCAGACGTCAGATGGCGCTGATGTTTTTAAATATTTTTTCCCTTCGTTACCACCATCAAGTTTACCAGGAGTAGAAATGGAAGTACTCTTCTCACGGAAGAAATTGAGCTACACTCGTTCTGCTCCAGAGATGGCGTCGCGGCTGGTAAGTTCCAAACTAACAAATATTTTAGGTTTTATCGAATCAAATAATTTACATTTTATTCGTATCACTGAGACGAATCCAATGCTCATTTGGGAAATATTCGTTTACAATTCGTCGTTGGAGAAATTTAGGGTAAAAGTTTGTATCACGTGATCTACCTTATGGACACGTGTGATAAAGAGGAAGGGCTAGTTCGGAAACGTTTACTTTCATTACCTTAACCCTTGAATCTTTGCTTTCTTTCTCTCATTCCCTCTCTTCAGAAATTCCAATTAACCAGCCGCAAACGCCATCTCTGGAGCTTAACACGCGTAGCTCAACTGATTCTGCAGCCGTTACTACTCCCGATATACATCATGGTCTAACCCACCTCCTTTCCATATGTGGAGGCAGCTGTTTCATGTCTTGCTGGAAATCAAACGTATGAATCACACACAAAAAAAATTTATTTAAGTTGTTATTTTTCTTTAGGACTCCACCATTCCTTTGACAGAAGAAATACTCAATGGATTGTTGGGATCGTTTCTGTTTGCGTTAACCATTAACATGTGCCTGGCTAGCTCAGTCGGTAGAGCATGAGACTCTTAATCTCAGGGTCGTGGGTTCGAGCCCCACGTTGGGCGTTCAATTCCATGTGGTCTTAATCGAAACTTGGTTTCAATCAATGCGTGTAATTCAGTTCCCATAGTGTAGTGGTTATCACGTCGGCCTAACACGCTGAAGGTCCTCAGTTCAATCCTGGGTGGGAACAAGACATCCTTTGCATACAGTTCTGATGTGGTTATTTATATTGTTAACTTAGATTCGGTTGTAAAACCCTTTTATAAAAAGGATCCTATTGTAAAATTCGTGTTCTCATAGTGTAGCGGTTATCACGTCGGCCTCACACGCTGAAGGTCCTCAGTTCGATCCTGGGTGAGAACAGTCGGTTTTTGAAGTTTATCAATTTCACTGCAATCTGCGTGTCTGAGTAGTAACCAAAGGGCACGCCAAGTGGGGAGTCGGGTGAATTTTCCATATGGTCCCGCACAAGGCTTTTAACTAGCTGATTACCACCAGAAGACTCCCGAAAATGAAGTACACATGTTGTTTTTAGAGTAGTTTTGTTGTTTTGACGATTCAAAATTCCTTTAATTTGCTATTTTACGCGTCCCAAGTTTACTCATCATCAATGAAAGGAGTGCAAAGTAGCATAACTAATAAAGATAACCATAATCTGTTTAACTGTAGAGTTATCATGGTTGTACACCACTGATGACTAGGCAACGATGTATACGGAAAAGATACAGATGATTCTTAACCTATCATAAGGAGTCTCTAAGGATAAAAAGAATATGTAAAAACTCCTATGCTACGCCCCTGGGTGGGATCGAACCACCAGCCTTCCGGTTAACAGCCGAACGCGCTAGCCAATTGCGCCACAAAGGCATTTGAATTAATTGGGGAAACGGAAACTTTGTGCTTCTTTACGACTGAGAGAAACGTAATGTGTTCATTCTCCAACCCTTTTGGTAATCCCAGAAACAACAATTGGGCACCATTTATCTAGTTTATGCTGCTACTGTCAGTGACAGGATACAAATATTTAGTAAATAAAACCGGAAACAGACGGCTTCTTCCAGACGTCAGATGGCGCTGATGTTTTTAAATATTTTTTCCCTTCGTTACCACCATCAAGTTTACCAGGAGTAGAAATGGAAGTACTCTTCTCACGGAAGAAATTGAGCTACACTCGTTCTGCTCCAGAGATGGTGTCGCGGCTGGTAAGTTCCAAACTAACAAATATTTTAGGTTTTATCGAATCAAATAATTTACATTTTATTCGTATCACTGAGACGAATCCAATGCTCATTTGGGAAATATTCGTTTACAATTCATCGTTGGAGAAATTTAGGGTAATTTAGGGTAAAAAGAAATGGAAGTACTCTTCTCACTTCTTCTTCTTCTTCTTCTTCTTCTTCTTCTTCTTCTTCTTCTTCTTCTTCTTCTTCTTCTTCTTCTTCTTCTTCTTCTTCTTCTTCTTCTTCTTCTTCTTCTTCTCCGGAATTTTGATGTCCAATTATTTTGTTAACACCGCTTAAACTCTTTGCGTTTTCCCTGAACGAAACCTGTTAGGTAGGTGGTGTTCTGCCGTGTTAGGCCATCTTGTGAAGGACTCAGAAACCAAGCCACTAGCGCACTTGACATTCTACCGGTAGATGGTGTATCCAGAATGTCACAATAGCAGACGGAAAACAACAATGTGACCGTGTCGGCTTCTTCATTTTTCGAGACATGGATACCGTGATTTTGGATCAAGGTAATGTAAGACTTATTTGAAAATATGTGGTTTTCATAATTTGTCGTCGCATGATCAAAGAAACTACGTGGTGTTAATATATTGAATAACATAGGCATGTATTACGTAGCCCGGTTAGCTCAGTTGGTAGAGCGCGGGACTTTTAATCCTGAGGTCGAGGGTTCAATTCCCTCATCGGGCGTAATTTGAAGAGTTTTCTTTCCAGCGAGTTCTCTTTACCGGTGTTTTCGTTAAGTTTGTATGATATTGAAATCATCCGCTAACGCATTAGGGCTCAATACCTCAACGTGGTGGAAGTAATCAGACGAGGTGACCGAGTGGTTAAGGTGATGGACTGCTAATCCATTGTGCATTGCACGCGTGGGTTCGAATCCCATCTTCGTCGGGAAACTTAAACTAGAGGTCAATTTCGATGCCAAAGATGTTTGTCATAGTCAAGTGTACATCCTTGAGAAAACATTGATTGCTGTATTCAATTAAGAAAGCCTCATTTGTTATAAGTGATTCTATGGTGTTTGATCATTTGTTAGCAGGGGTTCTATGGTGTAATGGTTAGCACTTCAGACTCTGACTCTGACAATCTGAGTTCAAATCTCGGTAGAACCTTTATTATCGTACCGTGGTATTTCTTGTTTTACATACAGCATTTAGAAACCAACCAGCTCTTACAGAGATTGACTGTTAGTGGAAAAAATTTAGTTAGTTTACTTAATACTGCCCCGAGTGAGGTTCGAACTCACGACCTCGAGATTATGAGACTCGCGCGCTGCCTACTGCGCTATCGAGGCATGTATGTATATTCAACACATTCGATCGAGAAACAATTCGGATAAAGTCTATTTTACCCGACCAAATTTACTTTATTGTTACTTTACTTTTACTAAATTCAGAGAAGCAAGTATACTGAACTGATCTGTATCTACTTGTAAACTGAATAAATGTTCTGCGTAAATTCCAATGTTGCCAACTGTTGGAATGCAATGTTGCCGTCATTAATTGGTAATATAGATTAAATACGTGTATACATATTGCAAAATATTTGTATGGAATCATTACTCTGCTAGCTCAGTGGTATAGCATTGGATTGTTAAGAAAAAGGATCTAGGATCAAATCTAGTTGTTGGATGTAAATTTATTATTATATGTTTAGTATTCTGTTTATTCAATTGGTTATTAAGTTGATAAAGTGATTCTAGTATTTACTTTAGTAGTATTACGACATTTTATACTCATACATACTATTTTATACTATACATACTATTTTTTTACATCATCATACTATACTATACTATACTATATTATACTATACTATACTATCGTGTTCGTCTGCTAATCCAACTGAACGAGTGTTTTTTTATCTCTCCCATATTTTCTCTCACCATTTCGTGAGTTCTTAATCAACTGGCCATATTTTTGATTTGTTTTACTGCCGGTAATCTCCTGCTAACGGTGTCAGTCATTCAATTTTTTCTCGTACGCTGTATATTTTTGTCACAAGTGACATTGGCCAAGCCACCAACATGAGTAAGGGCGACGGTGGCGACACCTCTGGGGCAGAATCGTCAACCCAGCCAAAACGCACCTGTATCTTCTGTCAAAAGGGATACAACGGAAAAAAAGATTCCAAATATTGCAGCAAACCATGCTTTCAAGACTCCCAGAAGGCCCACAGCAAGAATGTCTTCCTCATCAACAGCATTAATCAAGCATCTTCCCAGCCGTCTACAGAAACTGAGACATTCACCACCCCAAAAACCAGTACCAAGTCAAAACGCCCGCTGTCAGCTAACTCCAGCATCGACGAGTCTAGAGCTGACTCCAAGAAAACTCGTTGCGAGGATCTCTCCAGCTTCACAGAAGATCCTGAGCTCTCGCATCTTGACTCTCTCTCCAAAGAAGCTGTCAGCTCTAAACTCCGTGCTGCTCTCGACCTTGCAAAGGCCCAACACGACCACATCGCCAAGCTGGAAGCTGAGTTGATTAACGTTAAACTAGCTTTCGCGGACTCGATGACCCTACGATACATGAATCAGCAATCGTCATCTTCCAATCCGCCACCTTCCAGTGATACTCCACTGCCGTCCACATCGACTTACTCTCAAGCCGTAAAAGGCCGTCAAGCACCCGTTCTCGTTGCCAGCTACGCCGCATCTGCAAAGCCTGCTGATCGCATATCTCTCGCCGGTATGGAGGAGCTGCTTGGTTCCAGTGGTGGTGGCCCTGTTCCTGCCTCTGTCAGACAAAAAGACAACAACATCATCGTCCGATTAGCTGATCCAGCTGACCTCGATCGGGCCAAAACCATCTTGGAATCCAAAGCCGGACCAGACAGTATCAATGTTTTTAACTCTGTTTCACGTCCATCTAAATTTTTCCCGGCTGTTGCCCTTTTTGTCAATCTTAGCTATCTACCCAGCCTTAAAGAAGAGTTGATGTTAAGGAATCGTGGCCTGAGAGGAAAAATTGAGTCTGTGTCCCAACTGTTCGCCAAACCTGACTCCCAAAAAGGCCATGTAAAAATTCTATTCAACTGCAAGGTAGCCAGAGATCACGCTCTGGCTGAAGGTGAAATTGATTTTTTTAATACTACTGCTCGCATTGTTGAAATTCTTTTAGACCGTGAGGTTCGTCGCTGTTTTAAATGCCAAGGTTATGGTCACGTTCAGGCATCCTGCCGTGACCCTAACCCAAGGTGTGGTAAATGCGCAGGCGCGCACCTTACCCGCGACTGTAATTCTCTGATCAGAAAATGTGTTAATTGTGGTGGTGCCCACCAATCTGGAGATCGATATTGTCCCACCCAAATGAAAGCGGTGGCGAGGTACAGGGCAAAAATGGAGAAAAGTTAATGCGTGTGTCTCCTAGTTCAACAAACAGTCTGTTTCGGTGCTTACAGGTGAATCTCCGCCACTCAAGGGTTGCCTCGTCTTCTCTTGCTCAAGTCATTGTCGAAAACGTTTTAGACATTGTTCTCATTCAAGAACCTTTCGCAAAAGGCCACCAGTCTCCCTCCATCATCAATATTCCACCAGGCTATGTTGCATTCCACTGTCTCTCTCAAGAGCATGCCTACGGTGCTGCGATTTTAGTTAAACTTTCTCTTGCCAAGTCTTGTCGGGCAATCGATCGAAGTCGCTCTAACCATATCGCTGCAGTCGATTTACATTCTGCGCACGGCACCTTTCGTTTCATTTCCACTTATCTTCGTCCCTCCATTAAAAACATTGCCGATCAGTTCAGCGCTGATCTCAGCTGCCTTTTCACGAAACTGTCCATCGTCTCAGTCGACTCTAATGCTCTAAGCAAGGTTTGGAACAGCAAGCTCACTAATAGTAGAGGATCAGAACTTGAATTACTCATCGCTAATCATTTCCTTCGTGTTCTCAATCGACAACTGGATGATCTTGACTTTGTTCCTGCTGGCACCTCATTCCTTGACATCTCTCTAGCCGGGAGTGCTATCACCTGTACACGCTGGTTCTATCCTACCATTCCGTCCTTCTCTGATTACCCATACATATACTTTGAAATCAATCGCTCCCCCTCATCTGCGTGCAGCACTGCTCAAGCTCAATCTCGAGCTCCAAATTCCACTCCCCACATCTCTCGTATTCGCCTTGATAAATTTCGCCTAAAAGTCGCAGATGCTGTGAGGAATCTTGTAGTGCAAACTAATCCGACTACCTCCACTATCGATGACATGATTGTAAAGCTCTCTGCCCTCATTTCCTCTGCTGCCAAAAGCTCTAAAGATCCTACCTACATTCCTGTCTCCACTCGCAGAACGCCTTGGTGGACAAAGGAACTCTGGGTACTTCGTCACAAATCCCGACAGGCTTTTACATTATGGTCAGTCCAACGAACAGAATCTAACAGGCAGGCATTCAAAGCTCACAAAGCTACCTATCAGAGGGAAATTCGCAACGCCAAACTCTCGTCTTGGAACAAGCTATGTGACTCCCAGCCTAGCAGTAGTGACCTCTTCTCGGCCCTAAAGGCCAAATCAGGCAAATCATCAAACGTCAGCCTTCCATCCTCTATTTCATTTGACGGCTCGATCTCCTCCAATCCTACAGAAATTCTAAAAAAGTGTGCAGTGTTGTATCTTGTCGTGTTGGGCAGAGCCCCTAGCGGTAATGAGCCGTAGTTAATACAGAGAGGCTCAGCCTCAGTTGCACACAGACAGGCTAGTGCATAACATGGTGTCAGAAGTAAACTGAACCAATTGTTCAACATGGCGAGTGATCTTCATCCACCGACATCCTTCTCCTTTGATGGCAATCTGCCTTCAAAGTGGGCTCTTTGGAAAAAGCAATTCAAGTGGTATCTTAAGGCCACGAAGAAAAACAAGGAAGACGAAGACGTTCAGGTCGGCGTGCTGATCACGTTGCTTGGCCATGAGGGCTTACGCATTTACGAGACCTTCACTTGGACAACGCCTGGTGATGAGTCTAAGATTGTGCCAGTGTTAGCTAAGTTTGATGCTCATTTCCAGCCGAGAAAGAGCCAAACATTTGAACGATACAAGTTTTTAACTCGCCACCAGCGTGATGGTGAGTCGTGCGAAACCTTCTTGTTGGAACTTCAGTCTCTGATAGCTACCTGTGAATACGACTCCCAGCGTGACTCCATTCTGCGTGACCAGATCGTTATTGGCGTAGCCGACAACAAAACGCGTGAAAAGTTGTTGTTTGATCCCCAGCTTACTTTGGCCAAAGCAATTGACACATTACGTGCCTGTGAAACGTCTTCGTTGATCGCTGAACAGATGTCAGCTGAAGCAATCAATAGGCTAACCTTGGACAAATTCAAATCGGGAAAACCAGTTCTTGGCAAGTCTGGTCAGGGCGGTGGTCGTCGTAGTTCAACAGAAGTCAACAAGCCTGAACAGGACGACAAATTCAGACCTTCCAGAACTCCCACACTGGTGACAAGTTGCAAGTGGTGTGGGGGCAGTCATGTTAAAGTCCGGTGCCCGGCTTTTGGTAAACAGTGCTCTAAGTGTGGCAAGTCAAATCATTTTGAAAAAATTTGTAACTCTGAAAACGTTGCCAGTCTCGACGAGTATGTGATCAATTCGCTGAGTGGTCAACAGCAATCACAGTGGAGCGTTGATTTACTCATGGCTGGTTATACGGTGCCTTTCAAGGTTGACACTGGAGCGTCTTGTAACGTAATTCCGTTGTCCTGCTTCAACAAATTAGGACACACGAAGAAGCTCTTGCCTGGTCCTCGAGTTCGCACCTACAATGGACAGTCCCTGCATGTGCTGGGACAACTGGATGTTACTGTTTTTTTCAACAGCAAGCGGTTCCAGATTCGTGTAGTCGTGATCAAGGAAGACAATGTCCCTATTCTGGGACTGCCCAGTTGTTGTGAACTGGGTCTAGTTCATGTGCCACAGAAGCAGGTCAACGAAATCGTTGTGGACTCGCCGTCGACCAATTTGCCGCCTGCGTTCCAAAATTACAAAGGTGTGTTCATTGGCATCGGTAAATTGTCCATCGAACACGAGATCAAGTTGAAAGACAATTGTGTCCCAGTTGTGCGTCCTCCCCGCCGAATTCCGTTCAAGATTCGTGATTTGGTGAAAAAGAAGTTGGACGACATGGAACAGCTAAAGTTGATTTGTAAAGTGACTGAGCCTACTGAGTGGGTAAACCCAATGCTGGCTGTTCAAAAAGCGGGTGGTGACGTACGCATCTGTCTCGACCCGTTGGATCTTAACAAAGTGATAAAGCGCCAACACTATCCGGTGCCTACGGCACAGGAATTATTTGCCCGAATTGGAAAGGCAAAGTTTTTCTCAACGCTCGACGCAACGTCGGGGTTTCTGCAAATTCCCCTGTCGGAAGAGTCCAGTTTTGTTACGACCTTCGCCACTCCATTTGGACGATATCGTTTTCTTCGTCTACCATTCGGTATTTGCTCAGCCCCAGAGGTTTATCAGCAGGCGATGATACAGTTGTTTGGAGACCTCAGCGGTGTGGAGATCTACTTTGACGATTTCTTCGTTTGGGGCGAGACACGAGAAGAACACGATGACCGTTTGAAAGCCGTGTTTGACAGGTGTGCACAAGTCAATTTGAAATTGAATGCCACCAAGTGTAAGTTTTTGCAGTCGGAACTTCCCTGGATCGGACACATCATCTCCTACCAACAGTTGAAGCCGGATCCCGATAAAATTGAAGCCATCCGTGCGTTTCCAGAGCCTGCTTCGAAGGAAGATCTCCAGCGACTGTTGGGTATGGTAAATTATTTGGCAAAGTTTTGTGAGCATTTATCGTCGATCACCAAACCGTTGCGAGATCTGCTCAAACATGATGTTGAGTGGGTTTGGGACGCAGCGAGCACGAAAACGTTCCAGGCCGTCAAGGATTTGGTAATTTCGGCACCCACCCTGAAGCTTTTTGTTCCGGCTGCTCCAGTGACTGTGTCGGTGGATGCCTCTCCTTTTGGACTTGGGGCGGTCTTGCTGCAAGATGGCCAGCCAGTAGAGTTTGCGTCTAGAACACTGACCGAGACTCAGCGCAGGTATGCGCAAATTGAAAAGGAGCTTCTGGCCGTGCAGTTTGGAATGCAGCATTTCCATCATTATGTTTATGGGAGTCACGTTTTAGTAGAAACCGACCACAAGCCCCTCATTGGTCTGGTTGACAAGCCCATTGGCTTATGCACTCCTCGGATTCAGCGAATGCGCCTTCAGCTCCAAGGGTACAGCTACCAGTTGTGCTACAAGCCGGGTAAGGAATTGTACCTTGCTGACACCTTAAGCAGAGCGCCGGACCCTCGTGAATATTCAGGTGATCAGTCGCAATGTCATGATGAACATGTCCACGCTGTCCTCAGTTATGTCATCCCGGGTCCAACGATTCAAGAAAAGTACACTCGAGCCACGGAAGCTGATTCGACCCTGCAGTTGGTCGTCGGACTCGTTAACAACGGCTGGCCTAAGCACAAGCGTGATTGTCCGGTTCCGGCGAAGCCGTATTGGTCTGAACGGGCAAATTTGTCGACGGCCCGTGGCTTACTTCTTCGGGGGCAGCAAGTGGTTGTGCCATACAGCCTTCAACGTGAAATTCTAGCTAACGTCCATGACGGACACTTCGGTGAAACCAAGTCCTTGGAAAGAGCAAAATCCGCCGTCTTCTGGCCGGGATACGTGGAGCAGATTCGCAACCTTGTCGCTGGATGCAGTATTTGTCAGGAAAGAAGAAACCACAATTCGGCACAGCAGTATTATCCGGCAGAAGTCCCGGAACACCCTTTTCAAAAATTAGCAACGGATTTCTTCCAGCTTGCTGGAAAACATTATCTTTTAACAGTCGATTATTTTAGCAAGTGGCCGTGTGTGGTTGAAATGTCGTCGACTACCAGCTCTGTCACCATTCGAGAGTTGGAGAAAATTTTCTCTGATTTCGGCGTCCCGGAAACTCTAGTGTCTGATAACGGGCCACAGTTTGGCAGTGCCGAGTTTCGCGAGTTTTCCCGCCAGCAGCAGTTCTCCCATGTCACGTCAAGCCCGTTCTATCCTCAATCCAACGGCTTCGTTGAACGGTCGGTTCAGACCGTCAAGTCTTCGTTTATAAAAGCCATTGAGAGCGGCCGCTCTCTTCAAAGCCGCAGTCCGTGCTATTCGCTCCACTCCAGTTGGTGGTGGCCTCCCGTCTCCGTCCGTCCTGCTTCAGTCTCGTCATTTGAGGGGTAGTCTGCCTTTTGTGCCAGCCGCACTCAAGCATCAGCGTATCAACAGTGATGCAGTAGAGGAACTTTTAAAACGCCGACAGGATAAAATGCTGTTTCATCAGTCGTCCGCCGTTTCCAAACGGTATCCGGTTTTGTCAGTTGGCCAACGTGTTCGTGTTCGCGTCGGGAAAAAATGGATTCCTGGTGTAGTGAAGATAGTGTGTCAACAGCCGGATTCCTACGTCGTCAGCACCAGTGATGGAAGTGAGTTTCGCCGGAATCGCAGGGCGATCAACGTTTGCCGTAGTCAGCAAAGCGAAGGTCCAGCAACTCCTCCCACAGTCAACCAGCGGGCCCCTGCAGCAGGGCCCAGCAGAAGACCAAGAGTTTCGTTCATATTTCCGTCCTTCTCCCTGTCTAATTCAGCTGCTAATTCAGCAGTATCCGTTCGCGCTCCGATGATGGTTCCAGTTCCCGGCCCGGCGACAAGCAACGTGGTGGCACCCGTCTTGTCTTTACCCCCAACTCGCCCAGCGGTGTCTGCGCATGCTGAGCCGATCCGTCAGGCCATTTCTCCCGGCATTACCAGGGAATCACGCAAGCCTAGAGAGTGGCCGCCACGCTCACGCTCGAGCGCGAGGTTGGCCGCGAAGAACAGGCGGAGTGTTTCGCACAGCCCAGCCAGGTCGACGGCAAGTAATCCGACTTCAACGCTCGATCCTGCCCAGCTAGCAATGGTTCCTCCTTCGGAAGTTCCCGGCAGTCCCCTGGACCCTGTTCAAGATTGTCAAGAGGCGGCGGTTCCAGCTAACTACGACTAACCTAGTCCGTTTCACTGTTCTAGTTTGTGTTGTAATCTCAGAATTCTGGTTTGTTTGTTTTTGTGTTCTCTTATTCATTCTTACTTTGGTTTCCCTTCCTTGTCTTTGCATTACCCGTCTCTTTGGTTGTGTTTAAAAGGAAAGATGTTGTATCTTGTCGTGTTGGGCAGAGCCCCTAGCGGTAATGAGCCGTAGTTAATACAGAGAGGCTCAGCCTCAGTTGCACACAGACAGGCTAGTGCATAACATGCAGAACATTTTTTCCCCTCCCCCACTCTATCTACGCAGGCCCACGCACAGGCCGAAGAGCTTGCGGCCTCCTTCTCTCAATCATCCACGGCATTCGTTGTACCATCCAACTCCCCTCCAATCTCCCAGGAGGAGCTTTCTAATGCTATCACCTCTCTGAATCTCAAATCTGCTCCTGGAGCCGATGGCCTTTCCACTGCTATCATTTGTGCAATCTCTAATCAGATAATTGGTCAGCTTCTATTCATCATGAATGCATGTTTCTCTCTTTCTCACTTTCCTAGCTGTTGGAAGGTTGCCAAGGTGACCATTATCGGTAAACCTAACAAACCCGCTTACGACACTCTGAATAGCTTTCGACCAATTAGCCTAGTCAACACATTTGCTAAGATCCTTGAAAAGCTCATTTTAAATAGACTCCTTTGGCATGCGTCGGTCTCTCAATGGTTGAGCCCGAACCAACATGGATTCACTCAAGGCAGATCAACTGAAACGGCTGCTCACTCCTTGATTTCTTTTTGTGACGAAGGCAGAGACGCTAAATGTGTCACAGCATGTGCATTTCTTGATATTAAAAGCGCATTCGACGCTGCTTGGCACCCTGCTATTATCTCTGCACTTGCTGTCCGCAACTGCCCAAGATATTTGGTCCAGCTAGTCTTTGACTATCTCTCCAACCGCACGGCCATCCTCTCGCTTGAAGGCTCGACCTCCTCCTTTCACTTTGATCTTGGCTGTCCTCAAGGTGGAGTCCTCTCTCCATTTCTGTGGTCGGTTCTTGTTGATGATGTCCTGCGCCTCAAATTTTCATTTCCGTACCGGATTGGTGGATACGCTGACGATCTGAATGTGGCCACATATCATAAAGACCCTAGCATTGCCACCCGAAATTTACAGACCATGTGTGACGAGGTGTCGAACTGGTGTCTAACCAGCAAACTCTCCCTCAATGCGACAAAAACGGTGTTTATGATTATGTACAAAAGATTTTTTGACTGGTCTCATCTCAGCATCTCTATAAATGGCATGCTTATCCCCCCATCTGTAGAGACACTCTTTCTGGGTCTAACAATTGACTGCCGCCTCAAATGGAACTCCCACATTGCAAATAAAATTGCTGCAGCTAAACGTGCATTCTTTACACTGAGATCCGGTCTGAAATCCACCTGGGGATATGACAAAAAGCGTCTAAAATTTCTGTATCACTCTGCGGTTGAGCCTATCTTGCTGTACGGCTGCTCCGTCTGGGCCCCTTTTCTTAACACTAGAAAAGGCGTTAAGCAGCTACGCACCTTCCAGCACTCTATTGCGCTTTCATTGGCCAGCTCTTTCAAAACTGTCTCCGCGGAGGCATGTTTTATTCTAACAAATATCCTTCCGATTGATTTACGTATACAAGAGATCACCCATCTCCGATTCAGCTCCGGACGTACAGGATGCTTTTCTGCTCTTTCACTAAAGTGGCTTACGAGCAAACTTCCACCCTTTTCTCCGCTGCTCAAAGGTGATTCTAACCACCGCCACTTTAATCTCTACTGGCCTCCATGGGCCCCTCCTTTATATCCGACACTGACAAGCGAGATCTGCAGATTACTCCCAACTAAGGATTCTGTTCTTAGAATTTTTGTTGCTACCTCTCGGTGCGGCGACTCTTTTAACTGTTGCAATATCTCCACATGTCATAATAACGTAATGAAAGTGACCAACGGCCCACTTTCGGCTGATAGCTTACACCATGCCAGTCAACTCACTGTCCTTCACGCTTTGATCCAGGCCAGCCATGTTGTTGAGAGCGGATGGCAGGTTGAAATCTTTGCCCAGCACATTTCTTCTTTTGCGTTTACTCGCTACGGTGCTCACCTCTCTGAAGTTGAGCGGCTTTGTGTCGACGCCACTGCCCCCTACCGAGATAATTTACGCCTCTTCGTCTGCCAGCCCTCCTCTGCTGAGGGCATCCAACTTGCATTAGCCGGCTGCGACATTCCTAGCTCTGGCCTGAATGTCCTCCCACAACTTCTTATCTCCAAAACTTCTTATCGTTACTCAATCGGTAAGTTAGTGCGCGATGCATGGCAGACAGAATGGCAGGCTTGCCACAACGGTGCAGTAACTAGAGAATTTTTCCCCACGATCCAATCAGCAACTGTGCTTCACCCAAACCAACTCTGTCGCCAGATCGCTCAAATTCTCTCAGGTCACTCTTTCCTCAAAGAACATCAATTTCGCTTCAAATTAACCACTTCTCCAAAGTGTGATTGTGGGGGCGGCTCAGAGTCAGTCTCTCATTTCTTATTTCACTGTCCTCTCTTCTCTACACAACGCCTTGTATTTCTTACGTCTTGTTCCTCTGAGGATGGCCACTGGCCTAGACCTCTCGCCTCTATTCCAACTCATCCCAACATCTGGAAAGCTTTCATTGCTTTCATCCGCTCAACCAAACGTCTGCGATAGTATAGCTCATAGGCTACCCTATCTATCGGGGCTAACTAGGCTTTGTTTGTCTTTATAATAATCCTTTTCATCAATTTATCGATTAGGCATGTTTTCATTTCTCGACGCCTCCATAATTGTTCTAGGCCCTTTGAGCTTCATAGTCCGCCTCTGAGCAAATGTGCAGCCCATTATGTCTTGGGTTGCATCTCTCCTCTCTCTTGCTGGCCAAGGGAGAGTGAGTCAGTTTTACCACCCTCCTTCGCTCCCTAGCTCCATCTCTATCCTCAGCATGCCACAGATCTTCCCACTGCAACTGCGCGCGATACCCTCTCTGTCTTGGTGGAGGCTGTATCGGTGGCCGTCGGCTGGCGGCCTCGAAGGTCCAACCAAACCGAGTAGGCTCCAGCAAGCCAAACAGAGATCGTGTACGTTCCGCCCTCTCAGTGTGGTGCAGATAGGCCCAGTTTCCCCCCTGTACATATATATATATCTGGTATCCACTCGTGTATGTCACTGTCGCATGTATTCTAGTCGTTGACTACGGAAAATAAACTCCGGACAATACTCCAACCTCGGAGTGCGTCCAGCTATTAAAAAAAAAAAAAAAAAAAAAAATAATACTATACTATACTATACTATACTATACTTGAGTTGAGTTATACTATACTCTTTAAGGTATTACTGTTTTGTTTTAAAAATATTAATATGTTGACAAATTTATTAATTGACCTATGATATTAGTTGTTCCGACTATGCAAATGTATTCTGCAGCCCTCGTTCCGCATTTTATGCTCGTCGCAGGGTGTTTTTCATAATATACTATGCATACTACTGTGCACAAAGGATGCTTTGATTTAATTTATTAAAATACTAACAGTTGTATTTTGGTCCATGTTCAATTACCTGTCCATGTTGCTAACTTAAATATAGTTTTTTTCTGTAGGTTGGCATCGATTCCTGTTGCTTCTGGGCAACACCGTTTTCAGTACTTCAAACTACGTTGGTAAACTATTGTTAGACTCTGATTAAGATTTCACATGATCATCTTATAATGCATGTTTTGGTATTCAGATGTTATCTTTGCAGCATGGGAGAACTTTTCATATAGTTATTTTGGAACCGTGACACTAATACCTGCAGAAACTTTTCACAGCTTTTTGGAATTGTTATTCTGGCATAAAATTTCATCCCATCATCTGAGAGTTACGATTCAAGGTGACAAAATAATTGTTTTATTGTGTTGTCTATAAAAGCAATAGGTGGTGATCTCACTATATATGAGCGAACTTCTTTGATGAACTACATAATGAATGAAACAATACAGGTTATTTCCTGAATAAATATAGAACCACATATTCTTCATTTATATTGTTTCATTATTTGTAGGTGCTGGTATACTATCCATGGCAAACTGCGGGCTAAACAAAAATGGAGCTAAGTTTTTTTATAACACTTTGTTATTGAGAACTTGTGTGTGATTGTAAGAAATAGTAATTAGTGTATAATTAAAAATTTATTATAGCCCCAACACAATAGCTTCATGTCATGCACTCCATATTTAGAAAGATCTACTATGGCATGTCTGTTGTGAAACGGATTGGGTTTGTTGTAACCGATAAAGATGACAGGCCAACTGATGAAGTGAAAATTGTGAAATGTATAATCAAATATGAATGTAGATTTCACTACTAAATTTTTAATTTTTTGCTATGGGCTACAATGTAATTATCTATATGGTGGATATTATGTTGATGGTTGTATCTATTAATGAAATAGTTCTCAGTTATACGTATTTGATTTTGTATTTATTACTTATACAATTTAAACTAATGAATTATTTATTATGTTTTACCTTTCTTGTTTTGGACAAATTATAAACAATCTCAGAAAACACTTGTGTTTGCAACGCTAGATTCTGTTAACTCATCATAGCTAATTGAGTAGCCACCAATACTTGAAAGGTATCTAACACCTAGAAAAGAAAATAGAATATTAATAATGTAGATTACATGTCTGTAGTTGTATTTGTATTTTTGAATTTTTGAATCTGTATCAGATGACAGTAGTAGATAGTTTTTCCAGTGTTGTGACTTTATATGTATAATTATGTAATTGCTAGTTTTTATGAATTATTCTTAATAGAATTTATTTGCTTGTTATTTATTTAAATAAATTTAGTTATAATTTAGTATTTGAAAATGAGTTATTGTGTGTAAATTTTATATATATAGATTTTAAAATATAACATGCAACAACGAATAATTTCATGTAGCAGACGACATATTGTATTCTTTTGTATTTCATTCATTTTTTAAAGTTTGTAGTGTATACATCTGTGTATTGGATAACTTTTTTTTAAGGTAAGTGTTCGTTGTTAATATTTTGGTAATAGAGTAGTGTTATTAGAGTAATTTTTTTATTATTATTATTTATTTGACTAATTTAATTACTTAACTTAATTATACATTACTTTATAAAGTTATTAGTAACTTAATAGATTTACTTTACCTTACTGATTAGCAAAAATGTTACTTTTTACTTAACTTAAATGTGTTAATTTTACTTAATATTTAGAGTGTTTAACTTAATTATTTTACTTTACTTTACTATTTTACTTTATTACTTTACTTTACTTTACTATTTTACTTTATTACTTTACTTTACTTTACTATTTTACTTTATTACTTTACTATTACATTACTTTACCCACCCAAAACCCCTATTTTGCCTCGCATAGCTCGGGCTTGGTCCCGCTTAGTTACTTAAGTATAGTTAAGTTAAGTTATTTTAGTTTACTATTTTACTTTATTACTTTACTATTACATTACTTTACCCACCCAAAACCCCTATTTTGCCTCGCATACCTCGGGCTTGGTCCCGTTTAGTTCCTTAAGTATAGTTAAGTTAAGTTATGTTAGTTAAGTTAATTTGGTCGGGTAAAATAGACTTTTACCAACAATCCTATGATACCGTAAACTCTTTACTACCTAAATGAATAAACAACTTAATTTGTTAGCACGCGCAACTAAAATCTGGTGATCTGTACCAAGAGTAGAAACTCCCATAGTTCATGTGAAAGAAATAAATGAATAATATGCTTTCAGTATTTGATGTCCAATTATTTTGTTAACACGGCTTAAACTCTGTGCGTTTTCCCCGAACGAAACCTGTTAGGTAGGTGGTGTTCTGCCGTGTTAGGCCATCTTGTGAAGGACTCAGAAACCAAGCCACTAGCGCACTTGACATTCTACCGGTAGATGGCGTATCCAGAATGTCACAATAGCAGACGGAAAACAACAATGTGACTGTGAGCCGAGAAGCAAACGCTGTTTTCATCTTTGCTGGTTTGCTACGATGACCGTTATTTGGAATCAAAGCAATGTAAGATTTTTTGTTTTTGGTTTGTTTGAAGGTTTCCTCATTTTGCGTGACATGGACACCCTTATTTTCGACCAAGATAAACAAAATTGGAAAATTTGTCGGCTTCTTCATTTTTCGAGACATGGATACCGTGATTTTGGATCAAGGTAATGTAAGACTTATTTGAAAATATGTGGGTTTCATAATTTGTCGTCGCATGATCAAAGAAACTACGTGGTGTTAATGTATTGAATAACATAGACATGTATTACGTAGCCCGGTTAGCTCAGTTGGTAGAGCGCGGGACTTTTAATCCTGAGGTCGAGGGTTCAATTCTCTCATCGGGCGTAATTTGAAGAGTTTTCTTTCCAGCGAGTTCTCAATACCGGTGTTTTCGTTAAGTTTGTATGATATTGAAATCATCCGCTAACGCATTAGGGCTCAATACCTCAACGTGGTGGAGGTAATCAGACGAGGTGACCGAGTGGTTAAGGTGATGGACTGCTAATCCATTAAGCATTGCACGCGTGGGTTCGAATCCAATCTTCGTCGGGAAACTTAAACTAGAGGTCAATTTCGATGCTAAAGATGTTTGTCATAGTCAAGTGTACATCCTTGAGAAAACATTGATTGATGCATTCAATTAAGAAAGCCTCATTTGTTATAAGTGATTCTATGGTGTTTGATCATTTGTTAGCAGTGGTTCTATGGTGTAATGGTTAGCACTTCAGACTCTGACTCTGACAATCTGAGTTCAAATCTCGGTAGAACCTTTATTATCGTACCGTGGTATTTCTTGTTTTACATGCAGCATTTAGAAACCAACCAGCTCTTACAGAAATTGACTGTTAGTGGAAAAAATTTAGTTACTTTACTTAACACTGCCCCGAGTGAGGTTCGAACTCACGACCTCGAGATTATGAGACTCGCGCGCTGCCTACTGCGCTATCGAGGCATGTATGTATATTCAACACATTCGATCGAGAAACAATCCTATGATACCGTAAACTCTTTACTACCTAAATGAATAAACAACTTAATTTGTTAGCACGCGCAACTAAAATCTGGTGATCTGTACCAAGAGTAGAAACTCCCATAGTTCATGTGAAAGAAATAAATGAATAATATGCTTTCAGTATTTGATGTCCAATTATTTTGTTAACACGGCTTAAACTCTGTGCGTTTTCCCTGAACGAAACCTGTTAGGTAGGTGGTGTTCTGCCGTGTTAGGCCATCTTGTGAAGGACTCAGAAACCAAGCCACTAGCGCACTTGACATTCTACCGGTAGATGGCGTATCCAGAATGTCACAATAGCAGACGGAAAACAACAATGTGACCGTGAGCCGAGAAGCAAACGCTGTTTTCCGTGGTTTTATAACCACGCCATGAGTTGGAACAGCCCTGGCTATGTATCGCCCGTATCAAGTGCCATCGACCAAAGTGCCCCAATGGAATACGAAGAGCTATCCACCAAACGCAAGAACACCGATGATAACCACAATCCACGCCCAGGACCCCCCCGCTTCTCCGACCTATTCGACCAACCATGCAGCGGAGCACCTGTGATCATACACCTCACCAGTGATCCCAAATCATTCCTTGATCTAAGTATCACCGAAAAAAGCACTTCATGCACGCCCTAATAGATACCGTAGGGCAAGTCAAATCAGGAACAAAATGGACATACAAAGGGGACCTCAACATATATCCGTCATCAACAAAACAAAAAAAACAACTCCTAGACTTAAAGGTAGTGAATAACCTCAACATAAATTGCACACTCGCCATGTCAGAGGCATCCATCAGAGGCGTTATCAGGAATGTACCCACCAAAGACAAAGAAGAGGACATCCTTTCCCTACTAGCTGACCAAGGAGTAGTTAAAGTCCAGAGATTCTCGTCCCTATCAACAGATGGCAGCAGAATACCCCTAAAAACTGTCACTCTCTACTTCAACACCCTCCAACTCCCCCGCGAAGTAATCATGGTCCATGAAGTCTTCCCAGTGAAGCAATTCATACCAAGACCGGCTCTCTGCCGCATATGCTGGAACTTCGGCCACCATGAAGAAAAATGTACGGCACCCCCCACCTGCAAACAATGCGCAGAACAACACTGCAACACTACACCATGCAACAACCCAACAAAGTGCCCCACATGTTTAAAACCAGGTCATCCAGCAGTGACAATGGAGTGCCCCAAGTACAACAACAGGCAACAGATAATTAAATTTGCCTACGAAAATAGGATCCCCATCACAGAAGCCAGCAAAATCCTGAACAACCCGGAACCCATGAGACCAACCCAGCTACCAAAATTCAAAACCTCCACCAACACCGACCCTGAAGTAGAAGACCTCCGTCGCGAAATCGACTACCTAAGGAAACAAATCGAAGGAATTACCATAATACAACCCACTACAACAGCAAGGATCGCAGCCCTCGAAGATACAGTAGCAGACATACAAGAGAAAATAACCCCACTCACCAACCTGCCATCGACAATCGAAAAAATCAAAAAGGATATGGAATCTGGATTCACCTCTAACAATACCCAACTGTCAGCAATCACAGCCCTCCTCCAAAGCATCCGACCACCCGCCAAACCACCCAACAAACCACCAACTAACACTACAGATAAAAGTCGAAAATGATTAAGCCGATCAAGATCATCCAATGGAATGCCCGAAGTCTTTATAAAGCAAAATTACAAGAATTCAAATACAACATAAGATACCATGACCCACACATTGTTATAATCAGTGAAACTTTTTGGAAAGATGGATACGTACCTAAGTTCTCATCGTTCAATACGTTCTACCTAAACCGGAACAATCACGGTGGAGGCGTAGCGATCCTCACCAAAAAGAATATACGAGCGACCTCCATATCTCTTCCACAATCACCAAACATAGAAGCCGTAGGAGCCACCATCTACCTAAAAAACAACAAAGCAATAGATATAGTATCAATATATTGCCCAGACGGGAACCTAAACACTTACCAAGAACTAACGGACATCCTAAACGCAACCAAAAACAGCTTAGTAATCGGAGGGGATTTGAATGCCCATTCAGAAGTATGGGAAGACCACCACCAACAAAATAGATGCGGCAGAGATGTGACGGACCTACTTCTAAATGATAACAGATTAATTCTCTGCACCCCGAAGAACCTAGGAACCCGACCAAATCCAAACGGAAGACACAACTCAACCATAGACCTAACGTTTACTTCCCCAGACCTGGCCTATTGTACCGACATCCACACCGAAACATACTGGGGTAGCGACCACCTCCCTATTATCATACAACTAAACACCAACTCCCCTCCCTTAACTTCACAAAACGACCATTGGAAATTCAACAAACACAAGTGGGAAAACTGGAACAAGGAAATAAAACGAAATGTTACACCAACATCTCTAAATGCAGCTACATCCCCGGAGGAAGCATTCAAAAGCTATTACACAACCTTAATGGAAACATCCTATAAATACTTCTCACCCGCAAAAGAAAAAAAGAAATCAAACAAACCTTGGTGGACCGCCCTCTGCAAAACAACAACAAAAGCAGCACGGAAGGCATACAAAAAATGGCGTACAACACTTCTCCCAGCAGACAAAACCCATCTTAACAAACTAGAAGCAATTAAAAGAAAAACAATTATATCAGCAAAGAACCAATCCTGGAGCAACTACATCTCGTCCATGGACAAGAATACATCCGCCTTCTGGAAATTTACGAAACACACAATGAATGGACAACCAAGTCACCACAGCACCACACCCATCACCAAAAGCAATGGAGAACTAACAACCAACCCTGCCGAAAAAGCACAAACACTACTTAACCAATTCTGCCCGATGGAAAAAGAAGAGAGAAAGGACGGCCGCACCGAACTGTATAATCAAATCATACAGGATGCAATCGACAACAATGTAATCCACCCGCTCAACCTACCCATTTCCATAACGGAGTTGAATATAAGCATCAATGGACTTCCCAATAAAGCTATGGGAAGAGATAAAGTCCATAATGAAATGATTACAAAGCTTGACAAAGAAAATCGATGTACCCTACTAGAACTACTAAACATCTCGTTCAGCTCCGGATACTTACCCCCAGAATGGAAGAATGCCATCGTCGTACCCATACCAAAGCCGAACAAGCCACCGAATTTGCCTGATTCCTATAGGCCAATATCCCTCACATCATGCCTCTGCAAAGTCCTGGAAAGAATAATGAATAACAGATTAAAATGGTATGCTGAAAAAAATCGACTCCTCCCAAAATTCCAGACCGGGTTTAGGAACGGGTGTACAACAACTGATAATCTAATACGTGTAGAGTCTGCAATCAACCACGGATTCAACGAAAACAAATCCACAACGGCGGTATTCCTTGATATAGAAAAGGCATATGATAGCACATGGATCACGGGACTCATCTACAAAATCACAAAATCCAAAATCACAGGAGCAATTGTGAGATGGATCCAAAATCTCCTAACCGAAAGAACAATCGCAGTAAGAACCGACAATGAAATATCAGCCGAAAGAACACTAAAGAGAGGCGTGCCCCAGGGATGCGTCCTCAGCCCACTACTGTTTAACATAATGATGGCAGACTTCCCAGCACCAACTAGCAATTGCGAAATCTCAATGTTCGCTGACGACATTGAAATCCACTCAACTGCAGTTAAAAAATCGGAAACAGAACGGTCACTACAATGCTATCTCAGAAAAATAGAAGAATGGGCTGGCCTGTGAAAACTGAAGTTCTTGGTTCCAAAATGCGTCGCAGTTAACTTCACAAGAAAGAAGGCGAGAGAACCAGACCTCAATCTAACGCTATACAACACTGCCATCACGGAAAGAAAAGAATTTAAATTCCTTGGAATAATTTTCGATTCTAAACTAACATGGAAAAACCACACTGAATACGTAAATGCAAGCATCCAACGTCGGGCAAATCTGTTAGAAACCCTAACATACGGAAAGTCAGCCTTACAACTCAAACTACTCATCCGCATCTACGTAGCCATTATTCGCAGTAAAGTAGACTACGGGTCCATCATCATATCCACAATGCCAAAAACCAGAGTCAACAAACTGGAAACTACCCAAAACCAGATAGTAAGATCCATCCTAGGTTGCTTTAAATCAACCCCCACTGCCCTAATCCAACTAGAAACAGGAATCACAGCCATAAGGGATAGATGGAACTTACTCGCCACCAAATATCTGGCTAAACTTTCAAGAAAACCATGGTACCCAGCATACCAAGCAATGCACACTCTTGTAAACAACAAGACAGAATGGAAAGTGAGAAGCTTACCTGCAATAATAAGGCATCTCAACGCAGTAGAAAATGGAATAATCCCCCAATTGCCAGAGCCCACACACCAACCTTACACTCATCCAATAGCATCATGGAACCTGTTTGAAATAAATACGGGTTACTTCCCATTGAACAAGAAAAAAGCTATCAACAACACCGCACTCACCTCAACGATGTTCCTTGAGATTAGGAACAGTGAACATAAAGACCACATAGCCATCTTCACTGACGGATCAACTTGTCTGAAGACACTGAAGACCACCTGTTCTGTATATATACCTGAAACAGACTTTAAAAAAGCATGGTTACTAACAGAACCCACCAACAGCCTTAATGCAGAACTAGCTGCCATTAAACAAGCACTGAAGTGTACATACAATCAAATCTGGAACGAAATCACCATATTCACAGACTCCAAGTCAGCTATCCAAGCAATCTCCAACTTCAAATGGGAAACAAGCACATCCATACCTGAAATAATACAAGAAATAAACAATCTCAAGTCAGCAGGAACAAAAATTAACCTATATTAGATACCAAGTCATTCTGGAATAAGAGGAAATGAAATCGCAGACCAGCTAGCAAACATCAGAAGAAGTGCAGACGACGGGGCGACGATGACGCACTAACCCAACATGGCAGAAATCCTAACGAAAATAAAAAACAAACACCAAAACAGAACACTCGAAAAAATAAAACAAAACTCCACCAACCAAGCCGTAACAAATAGAAACCGAATGGGCGTATGCACTTGGCATACACACAGGAATAGAGCCATACAAACTGCACTGATGAGACTGCGAAGTGGCCACAATAAACTAAATGCCACCATCAGTAAATGGGACATGAACGTCCAGCCGGAATGTCCAAATGGATGCGCAGAAAAAGAAAACACCGAACACGTACTCATACACTGTCCACACTACTCCAGAGAAAGAAGAGAACTAAGCGACGCGTTGGAAGAACTCAACCTAACCCTAGAGGTACCAACACTAACGGGCATAAACTTCAACATCCCTAAACACACCCAAGGAAAAATCGCGAAAGCACTCATCAAATACATCACGGACACCAAGATCATAGAACGAATCTAACAACCCATCTAATCCAACCCCCCCCCCCCTAAACGCCTATTAATTTTGATTGTATCTATTTAAACTATAAGTATCCAATACACAAAGACGCAACGGTGTGTAAAGTATCGTTCAGACTACAGCTCTTTTCTACGTATAACGTATAACGTATAACGTTAAAAGTTTACGTTTGTGCTTCGTAAATTTCGCTGCGTTTTTTACGGAGCCATATTTACGTAAATGTGTTCGTAGACTGTTCAGACTACACTGTCAAATTTACGTAGAGTAGGCTAGATTCTGCGGAGATTCTAGCGTCTGCTGTAGATTTTTGTACCTGTTGTAGCTCTTTGTTATATTTATTGATAAAAGTTCTGAGGACGAAACGTTCTTCTTCTGACCAATTTCTTGAAGACCTAAAATGGAATAAGCAATAAACCAAAATAGTTGCAAAAGATTTCATGAAATAATATTTACTTTTTGATTTTCTTTATCGGTGATTTTTTGGGGGGCGACTTGAATTTGTTAAGGGAATTCTTTTTGGCAACTTTAGTAGGCCCAATATTTATTTTTAAAATAAAAATGAAAAAAATTAATTATTAAATTTACAATTCTACACCTGACATATCCCAGAATGAATAAACAGGAGAGAAAACCTGAAAAAACAAAAGAATGTAGACAAGCGTAATAGATTTTGGCTACGTAGTGCGTAGAACGTCCCAAAAACTTATGTAAAAATGAGATCAATCTCATTTTTACGTACGCTCAGTTTTGACTTCGTTTGGACTACGTTTTGAGTTTACGTATTACGTACTACGTAGAGCGTTGTGTCTGAACACTCTTCCGTTCCCAGCTACGTAACTCGGAGCGTAAAAACGTTATACGTAGTACGTAAAACGCTCAAAAAGGCTGTAGTCTGAACGTGGCGTAAGGGCCCCTACTATGGCGGCCCGTAAACTGTAACCAGTGGCAACAAGCCATGGCCAGTGGCACCTAAACGTATTAAAAAAAAAAAAAAACGCTGTTTTCATCTTTGCTGGTTTGCTACGATGACCGTTATTTGGAATCAAAGCAATGTAAGATTTTTTGTTTTTGGTTTGTTTGAAGGTTTCCTCATTTTGCGTGACATGGACACCCTTATTTTCGACCAAGATAAAAAAAATTGGAAAATTTGTCGGCTTCTTCATTTTTCGAGACATGGATACCGTGATTTTGGATCAAGGTAATGTAAGACTTATTTGAAAATATGTGGGTTTCATAATTTGTCGTCGCATGATCAAAGAAACTACGTGGTGTTAATATATTGAATAACATAGGCATGTATTACGTATCCCGGTTAGCTCAGTTGGTAGAGCGCGGGACTTTTAATCCTGAGGTCGAGGGTTCAATTCCCTCATCGGGCGTAATTTGAAGAGTTTTCTTTCCAGCGAGTTCTCATTACCGGTGTTTTCGTTAAGTTTGTATGATATTGAATTATCCGCTAACGCATTAGGGCTCAATACCTCAACGTGGTGGAAGTAATCAGACGAGGTGACCGAGTGGTTAAGGTGATGGACTGCTAATCCATTGTGCATTGCACGCGTGGGTTCGAATCCCATTTTCGTCGGGAAACTTAAACTAGAGGTCAATTTCGATGCCAAAGATGTTTGTCATAGTCAAGTGTACATCCTTGAGAAAACATTGATTGCTGCATTCAATTAAGAAAGGCTAATTTGTTATAAGTGATTCTATGGTGTTTGATCATTTGTTAGCAGTGGTTCTATGGTGTAATGGTTAGCACTTCAGACTCTGACTCTGACAATCTGAGTTCAAATCTCGGTAGAACCTTTATTATCGTACCGTGGTATTTCTTGTTTTACATGCAGCATTTAGAAACCAACCAGCTCTTACAGAGATTGACTGTTAGTGGAAAAAATTTAGTTACTTTACTTAACACTGCCCCGAGTGAGGTTCGAACTCACGACCTCGAGATTATGAGACTCGCGCGCTGCCTACTGCGCTATCGAGGCATGTATGTATATTCAACACATTCGATCGAGAAACAATCCTATGATACCGTAAACTCTTTACTACCTAAATGAATAAACAACTTAATTTGTTAGCACGCGCAACTAAAATCTGGTGATCTGTACCAAGAGTAGAAACTCCCATAGTTCATGTGAAAGAAATAAATGAATAATATGCTTTCAGTAATTGATGTCCAATTATTTTGTTAACACGGCTTAAACTCTGTGCGTTTTCCTTGAACGAAACCTGTTAGGTAGGTGGTGTTCTGCCGTGTTAGGCCATCTTGTGAAGGACTCAGAAACCAAGCCACTAGCGCACTTGACCTTCTACCGTAGATGGCGTATCAATAGACATAGGACGTGAAAACAACAATACCTAGCCATGGGAACTGAATTATACGAATTGATTGAAACCAAGTTTCAATTAAGACCACATGGAATTGAACGCCCAACGTGGGGCTCGAACCCACGACCCTGAGGTTAAGAGTCTCATGCTCTACCGACTGAGCTAGCCAGGCACAAGTTAATGGTAAACGCAAACAGAAACGATCCCAACAATCCATTGAGTATTTCTTCTGTCAAAGGAACGGTGGAGTCCTAAAGAAAAATAACAACTTAAATAAATTTTTTTTGTGTGTGATTCATACGTTTGATTTCCAACAAGACATGAAACAGCTGCCTCCACATATGGAAAGGAGGGTTAGACCATGTCAAGTGCGCTATGTCACATTGTGAATTTTCCATATGGTCCCGCACAAGGCTTATAACTAGCTGATTACCACCAGAAGGCTCCCGAAAATGAAGTACACATGTTGTTTTTAGAGTAGTTTTGTTGTTTTGACGATTCAAAATTCCTTTAATTTGCTATTTTACGCGTCCCAAGTTTACTCATCATCAATGAAAGGAGTGCAAAGTAGCATAACTAATAAAGATAACCATAATCTGTTTAACTGTAGAGTTATCATGGTTGTACACCACTGATGACTAGGCAACGATGTATACGGAAAAGATACAGATGATTCTTAACCTATCATAAGGAGTCTCTAAGGATAAAAAAGAATATGTAAAAACTCCTATGCTACGCCCCTGGGTGGGATCGAACCACCAGCCTTCCGGTTGGTTTTTTTTTATATTTAAACGATTTATTGTCACAGGTAAGATTTAAATTGTTTTACAGATACGTTGGGGCATTTGTGGCATTTGTGACATAAGTTGCATGTTGTGGCAAAGGAGGAAAATTACAGCGAATTAATTACATTTCGAGGCGGAATTGAAGGAGGACAAATGATTTTGGTGGAGATGAAGATTTACAATATGACATCTGGAGGGATGGGGGGGTTCCAAGAGATAATAATTATGATGGGAGAAACTTGTTGTATGAAGGAAAGAAGGTATCTGTGGAGAAAGTTTTGTAGGAATATTTAGGGTTTAGAAGGTGACGTCTGTGGAGAGTTTTTTGAATGAAGGAAGCGTGACCAGAGAGACTGTATTTCGTTTATTGCTGGGGTGAAGTTTTGGCTGCAGTCCAGACGGTGATTATGTAGGATTGGATGAGGGCCAGTATTTTCTTTTTATTGGGCCCATTTCCAACGTCTCCTTTGATTGCTGATTTCAATGGTTTTAGACATCCGAGTTTTGTCAATTGAATACGGAGCCATAAACTGATGTCAACTTTCTCTTTACAAAGTAACATTAGATGGTCGTCAGTTTCTTGGCCAGCATTGCATAGAGGGCATTGGTCGTTGTTTGAAAGATTGAGACTATTGAGACGCATTTTGGTGGGAAGCTGGTTATGGTTAAAATCCCAGACCACTTCGGCGTTTTTCCCTTTGATTTTGGCCACCCAACGCCAGATGGAAGCCCAGTCAAGGTCCGGTTTCGCAATCTCTGTTCTCCCTGGTTGCCCTATGTTAGCGATCAGGTGATTGTAGGTGGCGCGGTGATTCGATACAGTTGACGATGTGAAGATGCCAGCTTTAAGTAGATCGGTGATGGTTGAAAGTGAGGTAGTGAAGTATGGATGCGATGAATGTGTTGCATTAAACCTAGGCTGGGTGATTTGTGGAAGGAGGTTCTTGAGATGTGGCCCCAACCAATAAACAGTTGCAGTTCTCTCAATAGCCTCGGGGTGGATTAAAGATTAGAAAATTTGCCGAGTGAAAAGGGACAGGAAGAATGGAAAAAGTAAAGTTACACCAAGCCCACCTTGAAGCCGGGGGCGGATCAAAACATTTAGGGGTGGGTGCTCTCTTCGTTGTGCCCAAAGGAATTTGTTGCATTTTTGTTGGAGGAGAAGGGCTTGGGTTTTGTTGCAGGGAAGTACGTGGGCTATATGAACAAGTTGTGACAAAACATGTTGTTTAATGAAAAGGATGCGACCATAAAAAGTGAAATGACGGTGTGTGTTTTTGATGAGAATATTTTGGATGATGTTGAGCTGTCTTTGCCAATTGTCTTTAACTGTTTTTTTTGTTTCGGAAGAAAAAGTAATTCCGAGAACTTTTAATTCATCTACTTGAGTTATCCAATCATATGGCCATTTATTTTTAGGATATGATTGTTTTAAATTGCCTCTATGGGGAATCGAACTCTTTTTTTTTTTTTTTGTAAAATTCTCTTTTATTATCTTTTGTTATCAGCTAATTGGTGCATTAAAACAAACGAAGCAAAAAAAAACAATTTGGTCGTCGGATGCAGACGTTAGCAAAGGGATGTAGACGAAAATGTGGCAATGTTGGGGACTATAATAATAAACAAAACAAAAACAAAAACAAACAAATGCAATGTGTGTTGAGGTGGGATAATACCGTAAAATAAAACAAAACAAAAGTAAACAAAGCAGAAGACTTGGTAACAGAAAATATTAACAAAAATATACAAAGGCCATTGATGTTGGGAAAAGGAAATACAAAATAAACAAAAATAAACAAAATATACTAAAATTTATGGTAAAGATTAGGTAGGACATAGGGATCTAGGTTGACGAAGGGCTTTCCATAGGCTCTCTACTTCTTCTTGACGTGGGATGCGAAGGTGACTTCTTTCCTTCCAGGTGATGAAGATTTAAGCAGCCAGAAGAGTGAAAGAAAACTGGAGATTTCCTATTGGTCCAAAATAGCCACGTATCAAATCTTCCTTTGACGAACTGCAGCCCATCTGACGCATAGTTCCTTCCAACCAGCTCCAAACGATGAGGCGTTCAGGACACTGGTACATCAGATGCTCATCGGTTTCGGGGTCTTCATTGCAGAATGGGCATGTTGCATCCTTGGTGGGGTCCAACCGATGGCATCTGGTCCTGGTAGGGAGAAGTTGCTGGTTGAACAGGAACATGGTCTCTCTGATGTTAGTTGAAAGGGCTGCAGTCTCCTTCCAGATACGTGGCCAATCCAGATTAGGCCTCAGGATCTCCAGCTTTCCCATTGTCGTTTCCTCCAGGATCCAATGGTTGTAGGTTTTTCGATGAACCATTGGATTCCCCTGCACCAGAATGGAAGATGCGAAAAGTTGCTTGATTTGATGCAGGGGTTCCTGAAGGTAATAGGGTCTCTTCATGACTGCTACAGGTGTGGTGTTGTCCTTGTAGAGTGGCAATAAGGTTCGGAGAGGAAAGGACATCCAATACCGAAGTAGAGAGCTTTCTGGGCTGTTGGGGCCTATCAGGACTTTGTACAAGGGGCACAAGAAAAGGGAACGGTAAAAGAGGTGTGTGTTGACCATTCCCAGTCCCCCTTCTTTGACAGTACGGAAAATTACGGTTTTTTTCGGCCTTTCTACTTTCCCCATCCATAGAAATTTCATGACAGCCTTCGAAATCTGGTCAGCCATTTTTTTATTACAAGGTAATACCTGTGCAAAGTACACAGTTCCGGAGAGAGCCTTCGACTTAAGGAACATTACCCTCTGGTAAATATTAAACCGTCGACTGGCATTCTCTCGTAGAATACCATTTAAAGAGCAAAATGCATCATTCCAAACCCTACTAGCTGTCTCTACTATGGAATGGGAAAATTTAATTCCTAACAGGGACAATGTTGGCGCTGACACAAGCCACTCAAGAGGCCAAATTGATCTAGAGCTCCTAGTCCCGAGTCCCAGGGCTTTTGTTTTCTCCTTATTCATCCTTGCCTTTGTCCACTGACAGAACATATCAAGGATTTGTCCTGCCCTGGTAAAATCTTCGTCACAAGAAACGAAAATGGTGACGTCATCAACAAAGGCTCTGACAGTGAGTTTTTCATTAAACAATGATATACCCTTGAGAGCTCGAGATAAACGCACAAGTAATGGCTCAATGTATAGAACGAAGAGATGGACAGATAGGGGGCATCCCTGGCGAATCGACTGAATATCACTAATCACCCCAGCCACCTCCGATCCGTTGAGGATTGACATTCCTGTTACAGAATACATAATCTGTAACCAACGGACGAAAGTGGTGGGGTAACCCATGACATCCAGAATCCTCCAGAGGACTTCCCTGTTAACCAGGTCGTAGGCCTTTTCAAAGTCAACTCCAACAATGGCAGCGCCCATGCCCCGAATCAAAGAGTTGGAAGAGTCATGGCATCCCCGGTCATCAACAAATTGAATGACATCTCTGTAAAGACTTAAATTATCAAAAATCAATCTACCAGGTACCCCACCTTTTTGATGAGGCCCTATGGTAGAAGATAGTGTCTGCCTCAATCGTCTCGCTAAGACAGATGCCATGACTTTGTAGTCACAATTCAAAAGAGAAATTGGCCGAAAATTAGAAATTCCACAAAGTCCCGAAGACTTAGGAATTAGCCTGATCGCCGCTTGGCCCTGCGAAGACGTCAGAGTTTCCCTTTCCAGGATATGATTAAACATATCCAAGAAGTGGGGGGCGATCACGTCCCAAAATTCTACGTAAAACTCGTAAGGAATGCCATCAGTGCCAGGGGACTTGTTTGACTTCATTGCTATTAGAGCAGCTCTAATCTCAAGAAGGAAAATTGGTGCTGTTAGGTTTGGGGTTGGCTTAAAGCAATCTCTTACTCCTTCAAGGAACTCAGACCCTGCCAGTATGTCAGGAGAAGGTTGAGTCTTAAAAATTTTTGTAAAATGAGCAACAATTTCTGCTGAAATGTCCTCTTTGGTCGATAAGCAAGTGCCATTGGGGGCAATGATCTTATCAATGCAACATTTTCGATAATTATTCCTGGCACGATTTATGTGAAAAATACTTGCTTCCTCTACATCTGGCCCTTCGAAGCAGCGGGAACGAATCCCACACCCTTTGAGTGTGCTCTCCTCCCAAGACTTTGAAAATTTTCTCAACTGTTGAAAGGCAACCCAATCAAAGGTATCTGCTTCGGCCATTTCCTGTATGCAAGATTGATAGAAAAACTTAGTTTCTCTTATCAGCCTTGCTCTTTGCCTGGAATAATCCACCGAAATGCGCTTGATACCCGGTTTCAGGACACTCTCCCACCAATTTGCTACATTACTTTCCCTAAGAGGATGATTAGCAGATTCTTGAATAAAATTAGTTACATATTTCTGAAAACCTTCTTCTGACAATATTGAAGTATTTAGTTTCCACAATCCGGCAGGTGGTCTGCTACGATTTGGGAGATCAAGATTGCAAGTAAGTGTGGATTGTACCGACTGATGGTCACTAATCGATAAAGACTGCAAACAAATATTTAAAAATCTATCAGCAAACGATCGACTAGCATAAATCCTATCAAGCCTAGAAGAACCATCGAATGGTAATGGAAAGTGTGGCCCGGTTCACTATGATTTAGCTTTTTCCAGATGTCTACCAGATCAAGACCAGTAACCATCTCCTTCAAAGCATAGCTAACAACACTACTTGGGACAGGGAGGGATTGGATATTTGCCCTATCTTGGATGTCGTCAACACAATTAAAATCGCCCATCAACACGAAGGGCAGTCGAGTGGTAATCGAGTAGGCAGGAACGGTTTGACGAAGAAAATTGTTTTTCTCATTCCTTAGCCTGCTTACCTGACGGGGCATAGATATTAATAAACGTAAAACATTTTACGTCAATGGAGATAAGCCTTCCGTCAGTTTCAAGAAGCAGTCGAGAATACTCCAGACCATGTCTAATTAGAATGGCTGTTCCGTTTTTTGTTGGGACCGACATTTGCTAGCAAGTGGTAACAGCTTTCAATAATTGGGCAAGAGTGAAAGGCTACCTCTTGAAGTCCTACGATATCTAAATTACCGTCCCTGCAGAAATTTAAAAGAATTTGACGTCGCTCGACTGATCGAATACCTCCAATGTTGATAGAAGCGATTTTTAGTTGTGAAGTCATGTGTTAGGTTTTTTGAGTACGGTGAATGCCTGAAGTGGGTTTCGAATTTTGGGGCGTCAGGGTAGGTTTAAATCGTTTGCTTCGTGGTACCGTGGGAATTTTCAGGGGGTCCTTAGTTTTGTCTGGATCAGTGGTATCAATTTCCCCCATGTCGGGTTCCATTGATTCCATGATAATTGTCACTGTTTCCTGGTCTTCTGTCTCTGTGTCAGGTGCTGCTATTTTGGATTTTGAAATTGGTTTCAAAGGGTTGTCTTTCGGAGGTACAGATGCGGAAGTGGTAGCAGTGTCACATTCCATGGATTCAGTTTCCAAATTATTAGTACTTTCTGAGAGTGAATCTTGCGATTCACTTTCCAGAGGTACCTGGGAAACCATGGAATTTGCTACCACGGGAATTACTACGGGTGTCTGTTTAATAGTCTCTGTCTTTTTAGTCTTTTTGGCAACAGGTTTTGGACAATGGTGGGTTCCTGGTTTCGTTTTAAAGTTGGGCAGTCGTAGCTAAAGTGTGTCTCTTCGTCGCAAAGTCTGCAAGTGGGCTTTTGTCCCTCATACTTAACCATGGCATGATAACTGCCAATGGTAATGTATGAGGGAATGTTTTTCGTCACCGTCATTCGTACAATCATCCAAGTGGCTAGGACAGGGTATAAAACTTCATCCTCTGCCACCCGATAGCGCTCCCACCGAGCTTCAATTACATTTCCAAATTCCTTAAGACGTGTCTGAACTATTCCCAAGTCTAGGTTCTGTGGAATCCCTGCAATTCGAACAAATTTCTCTTGAATATTGCTATCCCTGATGACTACACTAACTTCTTTCCCCTCCAATTCAGTCCTGACGATACCACTGTGTTGGGACAAAAAATTTGAGGTATATGCCTCTGACGTAAACGTAATTCTAGCGACCTGGTTTCTCGTATCTAGCACAGCAACTAGGCCTAAGAGATCCTGAGCATCAACCTTCAAACTACGCACAAAACCATGAACCGTACGCATACTCAATTTCGGGAATTGAACCCCAAAATCAATATCTACACTATTGAGCCACTTGGCAGCCATTGTCCCCTAGACAATGTAAACAAACCGCCCAAAGGGGGGGAGGGGAAGGTCCCCACACACGTAAACAAACACACAAATAAAACAATTTGGGGCAAAACACAAAAAAAACAGCTAAACTATACAAAATAAACACTCAAAAACACGAATATAACAACAAAAAGTAATAAAAAATAACAAAAACTCACAAAATGATGGAAAAACGGGAGAACACAAAAAGACGTCTGCATCCGACGCAATTGCCCATTTACTTTTAGAATATGATTGTTTTTAATTGCCTCTATGGGGAATCGAACTCTTAACCTCAGGAACCCCAGCCGACGCCGCTGCCCACTGTGTCACTACAGGTCGTTGAATTTTATGTAGGGTTCAGATGCCTAGACCAAGTAATTTTGTCTTCCCCTTGTTAATACGTGCATTTGTCCAGGCACAAAATTCCAGAATAATCTCGCATGCACGACGTACATCTTTCATTGATGAGGCAAAAACTACAAGATCATCTACATATGCACGAACTTGGATGCGTTTTCCGTAGTGTTCAATTCCGTCAATACCCCTAGACAAGCAAACTAAAAGCGGTTCAATATAGAGGGCAAACAGATGGACTGACAGAGGGCACCCCTGTCGCACGGATTGTGCATTGTCCACAGTACCGACTATGTCATTACCGTTCAATGGGCATAGTTCAGTTATACTGTACAGTGTTTTTAACCAATCAACAAACAGGGGAGGGTAGCCCATGGCTGTCATCACTTCCCACAGTACGTCTCGGTTGACAAGGTCATATGCTTTCTCCAAATTGTACGCGATAATGGCGGCCGGTTTGAGGGAAGATACTTCTTTTGATTTACGGCCTGTATTATCGATGACATCTCGAATTAAACACAAGCTGTCAAAGATATAGCGGACAGGTACACCACCTTTTTGATGTGAATCTAGAGAGTTTTGAAGAGAATTTCTCAGACGAAAAGCCAATACTGACGCGATTAACTTGTAATCGGTATTTAACAATGAAATTGGCCGGTAATCTGTGATTTTACTCGGTGCTGGGATTTTTGGGACTAATCTAATAGCTGCCCTTCCCTGCGACGGTTGAAGTTTTCTTTTGTCGAGGACACAAATCATCATCTCTAGAAAATGAACACCAATAACATCCCAGAATTTTAAATAAAACTCAATAGGAATGCCATCTGTACCTGGGGCCTTGTTCTTTTTAGTTGCCCTAAGTGCGTTGTTAATTTCCTCTACTGTAAATGGAGACACTAGTGGATTGTCACTCTCCGGGATCGAACCTAGTACTCCTCGATTGAACGCTTGAGCGTTTAACGACTGAGCTACTACTGATAGACCCGGGTCGTTTTTAGTGGGTTTTGTGCGGTTAAGTGCACCTCTAATCCCTTCTATAAATTTTCCAGCTAAATGGGTATTAAGGGCGGGCTGGTTCTGAAAGATTCCACTGAAATGTTTAATTATTTCTAGGTTAATTTGCTCAGGTTGGGTAATTTTACAGTTATCATTAGTTTTGAGTTGGGTGATCAGAGACTTCTGGAAATTACTCGTTGACTTGTTCATATGAAAGGTAGATGTCTCTTCTTCGGCTGTACTTTGAACGCGTGAACGTATTGCAAATCCCCTCAATGCTTCTCGCTCCCAGGCTAGAAACTCACGTTTCAACTCCATGTAGCGCGCATGATTGAGATTTGCATTGTTCACGGTTTCTTTTAGTTGATGTTGGAGTAATTTCCGTTTGACTCTCTGGTCACAGATTCTCTTTTTACAATAATTAATTGATAAACGCCTGAGGCCAGGTTTGAAAATATTCTCCCACCAGTGGTCTACGTTTCCAATACGGGATGTATGTTGGGACATTTCTTCAATAAAGACATGCACCAATTTTATATATTCTTCCTCCTCGAGGATTGATGTGTTGAGTTTCCATAAAACCCTTGACTTGTTTTTCACTACACGAGGAGGGGTGGTACTGTTTATATACCCTACGATTGGTCTGTGATCCCCGAGTGGTAACTCGTGCAAATGGATATCAGAAAATTTTACGTGGTGCTGACAATAAATTCTGTCTAATCTAGCCTGGCTAGTCGCACAAAAGTACGTCCAACAAGGTTCATTTTTCCGAATATCTCTCCAGACATCTGTTAATGAAAGGGCTTTTACTAAATCTCGGAGGGGTTCTAGTAGTGCTAGTCTAATTTTAGGTGGTGTTGTCTTGCTACTTTTCCGGTCATCGATCTCGTCAACGGCATTAAAATCTCCCAATATAATTGCTGGTGCCTTATACTGGGCAACATAAGCCGGAATAGTTTCCCGGAGGAAAGAATCCCTATAAATTTTATTTTGGTCACCAGATGGGGCGTAAATACACACAAAAGCAAAACCTTTTACTTCCATGGCTATCAACCTCCCCCCCGGTTCAAACAAAATGTTGTTGACGCTCAGGCCGTGTCGTACTAGGATGGCTGTCCCATGTTTTCTAGGGCCGAGGTTTGTGTGCATCTGGTAATGGTTAGTAAATACGGTGTTATAGTTGAATACTACTTCTTGCAAACATATAATATCAAGTTTTTGATGTAAAAAGAAATTGAGCATTATTTGAAGTTTGTCAGGTGACGATATTCTGTTGATATTATATGTCGCGATGTTAATCATGATTAAAATTTAAAATTGGGTTTTGGGGATTGGGTCTTGTTATCGTTGCCTTTTTCCTTCTAACGACCTCCATTGCTTTGAGAGTTTTATCTGCTATAAAAGTCGATTGAGTGCTGAGGGGACGCCCAAAGATTCCTGAGTCTCGCTCACATGACTAGCCTTCTGGCTGTCAAGTGACCGTTGGCCTGGCTGCATAATCCCATCAGAAAACGAAATGTCTTCCTCAGGGTTTGAAACCGAACAGAGCTCGGTTGCATCCATCTCTTCATCAACATCGTTATCCATCTGATCTATCATGGATGGAATGGATGGTACTCCAGGTGCAATTGTATCGAGTGGCACATCGTCCCCCCGAAAGGGTGGGAAAAGAATTGGTGTCCACACCCAGTATCGAAACTGATACCTCTCGAGTCGGAGACCCGAGTTCAAGCAAACGAGCCACTACACCGGTTTCTATTTCCTCAGCTTCCTCGAAGGGGGAATGGGAAGAGGCAGTACGACTCCTTTTTTTTATTGTTTTTTGTTGGTCGCGGAATTCCCTCGTCTCTTTCATTTTCTTTTTCCTTACCGAATAAGACGCCACAGACGAATCCACACAGCTAGTGTCTTCAGCGTCAGAATCGGTGTCAGAAAGAGACTCAGCTTCATCGGGTTTCGAAATTGGATCCTCCGGAGCTGTATCAAAAACGACTACAGTCGACATCGTTGACCTCTGGGCTTACTCGGGAAATGAATCAGCGTCAACAGTTGGAGCAATTGGCATTTTCCCGCCACCAGTCGGCCCTGTCTCCTGGGGCTTCCTAACAATTTTAACTGTCCCACGATTTGTTAGTACACTACTATAGCTACGTGTTCCCATGGGGTCTTTTAAAATGGTGCTGGGGGTGGTTAAACTACGGGGGTTGCTTGGGGCAATTAGCTAAGACATGGGTGGGAGAATCACACATGCGGCATGTGTGCATTTGTCCTGCATAAGACACCATTAGTGGATCCTTGTAGCTTCCAAAGGTGATAAAAGATGGGATGCCCTTGTGGATCTCCATATCCACATTGACAACTCCAGTCTTTATCCCGTTCCACCTTGGAAGCGACCTATCCTGATACGTGTCCCAAAACACCCGAGAAATCACTCCAAACTCGCGCAATCTCTTGTTTAGCAGACTAAGGTCATCATCGAAATTGAAATGTTGAATTCTAACGCGTACGAGGTAAACTGACCTATCTCTAACTCTAATTCGGACCTCCTTGCCACTAATGACTACAGATTCTTTTGCACTAAATTTATTCAAGAATTCAATATGGTCTTTGACGGTCTTGAACCCAATTCGGAAAACGCAAAAGGGGCTCGTCCTGGTAGGCGAAAACAGCATCAAAGATGCTGTCAGATTCATTACTATCATGCTCGAAACATTCGTAGAATTCGTGCCTGGTCACTTCAGTATTACCAAAAGAGATTTCGGCAGTACGTGGCCAGACGTCTGGGGATTCCATTCCCATTTTACCCACAACAAAGGGGCAAAGAGGCGGGAAAAATGCAAAAAAGAAAAAAAGGGCCAATACCAAAATGGCGCCTTAACAAACAAACAAGGGAAACAAAGGAATTACAAGATACAATACAAAAAAAGAGAGAGAGAAAAAAAAGGAAACAAAACTGTTTTTTTTGGACTCACCGCAAGATGTCACTCTTGGGAGATCAGTTAGACACGTCTGTTAACAGCCGAACGCGCTAGCCAATTGCGCCACAAAGGCATCTGAATTAATTGGGGGAGACGGAAACTTTGTGCTTCTTTACGACTGAGAGAAACGTAATGTGTTCATTCTCCAACCCTTTTGGTAATCCCAGAAACAACAATTGGGCACCATTTATCTAGTTTATGCTGCTACTGTCAGTGACAGGATACAAATGTTTAGTAAATAAAACCGGAAACAGACGGCTTCTTCCAGACGTCAGATGGCGCTGATGTTTTTAAATATTTTTTCCTTCGGTACCACCATCAAGTTTACCAGGAGTAGAAATGGAAGTACTCTTCTCACGGAAGAAATTGAGCTACACTCGTTCTGCTCCAGAGATGGCGCGGCTGGTAAGTTCCAAACTAACAAATATTTTAGGTTTTATCGAATCAAATAATTTACATTTTATTCGTATCACTGAGACGAATCCAATGCTCATTTGGGAAATATTCGTTTACAATTCATCGTTGGAGAAATTTAGGGTAAAAGTTTGTATCATGTGATCTACCTTATGGACACGTGTGATAAAGAGGAAGGGCCTAGTTCGGAAACGTT
>NW_025533236.1:0-75195 GCF_020631705.1 Daphnia magna | reverse complement strand
ATTGTGTTGTATTCACTTGAATAAGTATCATTTGATGCTGTTTACATATAGAAGTAAAAACTCATGGTATAACAGTGTATTCACAATGAATACAAGTATATTTGATCCTGTTTACATATAAGGGTAGAACCTCATGGTATAACAGTGTATTCACATTGAATACAAGTATATTTGATGCTGTTTACATATAGAAGTAAAAACTTGTATTCACATTGAATACAACTATATTTGATGCTGTTTAAATATATAGAAGTAAAAACTCATGGTATAACAGTGTATTCACATTGAATTCAAGTATATTTGATGCTGTTTACATATAGAAGTAAAAACTCATGGTATAACAGTGTATTCACATTGAATACAAGTATATTTGATGCAGCATACATATAGAAGTAAAAACTCATGGTATAACAGTGAATTCACATTGAATACAAGTATATTTTATCCTGTTTACATAAAGAAGTAAAAACTCATGGTATAACAGTGTATTCACATTGAATACAAGTATATTTGATGCTGTTTACATATAGAAGTAAAAACTCATGGTATAACAGTGTATTCACATTGAATACAAGTATATTTGATGCTGTTTACATATAGAAGTAAAAACTCATGGTATAACAGTGTATTCACATTGAATACAAGTATATTTGATGCTGTTTACATATAGAAGTAAAAACTCATGGTATAACAGTGTATTCACATTTAATACAAGTATATTTGATGCTGTTTACATATAGAAATAAAAACTCATGGTATACCAGTGTATTCACATTGAATACAAGTATATTTGATGCTGTTTACATATAGAAGTAAAAACTTTTGGTATAACAGTGTATTCACATTGAATAAAAGTATATTTGATGCTGTTTACATATAGAAGTAAAAACTCATGGTATAACAGTGTATTCACATTAAATACAAGTATATTTGATGCTGTTTACTTATAGAAGTAAAAACTCATGATATAACAGTGTATTCACATTAAATACAAGTATATTTGATGCTGTTAACATATAGAAGTAAAAACTCATTGTATAACAGTGTATTCACATTGAATACAAGTTAATTTGATCCTTTTTACATATAGAAGTAAAAGCTCATGGTATAACAGTGTATTCACATTGAATACAACTATATTTGATGCTGTTTAAATATATAGAAGTAAAAACTCATGCTATAACAGTGTATTCACATTGAATACAAGTATATTTGATGCTGTTTACATATAGAAGTAAAAACTCATGGTATACCAGTGTATTCACATTGAATACAAGTATATTTGATGCTGTTTACATATAGAAGTTAAAACCCATGGTATAACAGTGTATTCACATTAAATACAAGTATATTTGATGCTGTTTACTTATAGCAGTAAAAACTCATGGTATAACAGTGTATTCACATTGAATACAAGTATATTTGAAGCTGTTTACATATAGAAGTAAAAACTCATGGTATAACAGTGTATTCACATTGAATACAAGTATATTTGATGCTTTTTAAATATATAGAAATAAAACCTCATGGTATAACAGAGTTTTCACATTCAATACAAGTATATTTGATGCTGTTTACATATAGAAGTAAAAACTCATGGTATAACAGTGTATTCACATTGAATACAAGTATATTTGATGCTGTTCACATATAGAAATAAAAACTCATGGTATACCAGTGTATTCACATTGAATACAAGTATATTTGATGCTGTTTACATATAGAAGTAAAAAATTTTGGTATAACAGTGTAATCACATTGAATAAAAGTATATTTGATGCTGTTTACATATAGAAGTAAAAACTCATGGTATAACAGTGTATTCACATTAAATACAAGTATATTTGATGCTGTTTACTTATAGAAGTAAAAACTCATGGTATAACAGTGTATTCACATTGAATACAAGTTTATTTGATGCTTTTTACATATAGAAGTAAAAACTCATGGTATAACAGTGTATTCACATTGAATACAAGTATATTTGATGGTGTTTAAATATATAGAAGTAAAAACTCATGGTATAACAGTGTATTCACATTGAATACAAGTATATTTGATGCTGTTTACATATAGAAGTAAAAACTCATGGTATAACAGTGTATTCACATTGAATACAAGTATATTTGATGCTGTTTACATATAGAAGTAAAAAACTCATGGTATAACAGTGTATTCACATTGAATACAAGTATATTTGATGCTGTTTACATATAGAAGTAAAAACTCATGGTATAACAGTGTATTCACATTGAATACAAGTATATTTGATGCTGTTTACATATAGAAGTAAAAACTCATGGTATAACAGTGTATTCACATTGAATACAAGTATATTTGATGCAGTATACATATAGAAGTAAAAACTCATGGTATAACAGTGTATTCACATTGAATACAAGTATATTTGATGCAGTTTACATATAGAAGTAAAAACTCATGGTATAACAGTGTATTCACATTGAATACAAGTATATTTGATGCAGTTTACATATAGAAGTAAAAACTCATGGTATAACAGTGTATTCACATTGAATACAAGTATATTTGATGCTGTTTACATATAGAAGTAAAAACTCATGGTATAACAGTGTATTCACATTGAATACAAGTATATTTGATGCTGTTTACATATAGAAGTAAAAACTCATGGTATAACAGTGTATTCACATTGAATACAAATATATTTGATGCTGTTTATATATAGAAGTAAAAACTCATGGTATAATAGTGTATTCACATTGAATACAAGTATATTTGATGCTGTTTACATATAGAAGTAAAAACTCATGGTATAACAGTGTATACACATTGAATACAAGTATATTTGATGCTGTTTACATATAGAAGTAAAAACTCATGGTATAACAGTGTATTCACATTGAATACAAGTATATTTGATGCTGTTTACATATAGAAGTAAAAACTCATGGTATAACAGTGTATTCACATTGAATACAAGTATATTTGATGCAGTTTACATATAGAAGTAAAAACTCATGGTATAACAGTGTATTCACATTGAATTCATGTATATTTCATGCATTTATACATAAGAAGTAAAAACTCATGGTATAACAGTGTATTCACATCAAATACAAGTATATTTTATGCTGTTTACATATAGAAGTAGAAACTCATGGTATAAAAGTGTATTCACATTGAATACAAGTATATTTGATGCTGTTTACATATAGAAGTAAAAACTCATGTATAAAGGTATTCAAATTGAATACAAGTATATTTGATGCAGTTTACATATAGAATTAAAAACTCATGGTAGAACAGTGTATTCACATTGAATACAAGTATATTTGATGTTGTTTACATATAGAAGTAAAAACTCATGGTATAACTGTGTATTCATTGTTTACATATAGAAGTAAAAACTCATGGTATAACAGTGTATTCACATTTCATAGAAGTATATTTGATGCTGTTTACATATAGAAGTAAAAACTCATGGTATACCAGTGTATTCACATTGAATACAAGTGTATTTGATGCTGTTTACATATAGAAGTAAAAAATTTTGGTATAACAGTGTATTCACATTGAATAAAAGTATATTTGATGCTGTTTACATATAGAAGTAAAAACTCATGGTATAACAGTGTATTCACATTAAATACAAGTATATTTGATGCTGTTTACATATAGAAGTAAAAACTCATGGTATAACAGTGTATTCACATTTAATACAAGTTTATTTGATCCTTTTTACATATAGAAGTAAAAGCTCATGGTATTACAGTGTATTCACATTGAATACAACTATATTTGATGCTGTTTAAATATATAGAAGTAAAAACTCATGGTATAACAGTGTATTCACATTGAATACAAGTATATTTGATGCTGTTTACATATAGATGTAAAAACTCATGGTATAACAGTGTATTCACATTGAATACAAGTATATTTGATGCTGTTTACATATAAAGTAAAAACTCATGGTATAACAGTGTATTCATAATATATACAAGTATATTTGATGCTGTTTACACAAAGATTTAGAAACTCATGGTGTAACAGTGTATTCACATTGAATACAAGTATATTTGATGCTGTTTACATATAGAAGTAAAAACTCATGGTATAACAGTGTATTCACATTGAATACAAGTATATTTGATGCTGTTTACATAAAGATTTAGAAACTCATGGTATAACAGTGTATTCACATTGAATACAAGTATATTTGATGCTGTTTACATATAGAAGTAAAAACTCATGGTATAACAGTGTATTCACATTGAATACAAGTATATTTGATGCTGTTTACATATAGAAGTAAAAACTCATGGTAAAACAGTGTATTCACATTGAATACAAGTATATTTGATGCTGTTTACATATAGAAGTAAAAACTCATGGTATAACAGTGTATTCACATTGAATACAAGTATATTTGATGCTGTTTACATATAGAAGTAAAAACTCATGGTAAAACAGTGTATTCACATTGAATACAAGTATATTTGATGCTGTTTACATATAGAAGTAAAAACTCATGGTATAACAGTGTATTCACATTGAATACAAGTATATTTGATGCAGTATACATATAGAAGTAAAAACTCATGGTATAACAGTGTATTCACATTAAATACAAGTATATTTGATGCATGTTTACATATAGAAGTAGAAACTCATGGTATAAAAGTGTATTCACATTGAATACAAGTATATTTGATGCTGTTTACATATAGAAGTAAAAACTTGTATTCAAATTGAATACAACTATATTTGATGCTGTTTAAATATATAGAAGTAAAAACTCATGGTATAACAGTGTATTCACATTGAATACAAGTATATTTGATGCTGTTTACATATAGAAGTAAAAACTCATGGTATAACAGTGTATTCACATTGAATACAAGTATATTTGATGCAGTATACATATAGAAGTAAAAAATCATGGTATAACAGTGTGTTCACATTGAATTCATGTATATTTGATGCATTATACATATAGAAGTAAAAACTCATGGTATAACAGTGTATTCACAACAAATACAAGTATATTTGATCCTGTTTACATATAAAAGTAGAAACTCATGGTATAAAAGTGTATTCACATTGAATACAAGTATATTTGATGCTGTTTACATATAGAAGTAAAAACTCATTATAACAGTGTATTCAAATTGAATACAAGTATATTTGATGCAGTTTACATATAGAAGTAAAAACTCATGGTATAACAGTGTATTCACATTGAATACAAGTATATTTGATGCTGTTTACATATAGAAGTAAAAACTCATGGTATAACAGTGTATTCACTGTTTACATATAGAAGTAAAAACTCATGGTATAACAGTGTATTCACATTGAATACAAGTATATTTGATGCTGTTTACATTTAGAAGTAAAAACTCATGGTATAACAGTGTATTCACATTCAATACAAGTATATTTGATGCTGTTTACATATAGAAGTAAAAACTCGTGGTATAACAGTGTATTCACATTGAATACAAGTATATTTGATGCTGTTTACATATAGATTTAGAAACTCATGGTATAACAGTGTATTCACATTGAATACAAGTATATTTGATGCTGTTTACATATAGAAGTAAAAACTCATGGTATAACAGTGTATTCACAATGAATACAAGTATATTTGATGCTGTTTACACATAGATTTAGAAACTCATGGTGTAACAGTGTATTCACATTGAATACAAGTATATTTGATGCAGTATACATATAGAAGTAAAAACTCATGGTATAACAGTGTATTCACATTGAATACAAGTATATTTGATGCTTTTTACATATAGAAGTAAAAACTCATGGTATAACAGTGTATTCACAATGAATACAAGTATATTTGATGCTGTTTACATATAGAAGTAGAAACTCATGGTATAAAAGTGTATTCACATTGAATACAAGTATATTTGATGCTGTTTACATATAGAAGTAAAAACTTGTATTCAAATTGAATACAACTATATTTGATGCTGTTTAAATATATAGAAGTAAAAACTCATGGTATAACAGTGTATTCACATTGAATACAAGTATATTTGATGCTGTTTACATATAGAAGTAAAAACTCATGGTATAACAGTGTATTCACATTGAATACAAGTATATTTGATGCAGTATACATATAGAAGTAAAAAATCATGGTATAACAGTGTGTTCACATTGAATTCATGTATATTTGATGCATTATACATATAGAAGTAAAAACTCATGGTATAACAGTGTATTCACAACAAATACAAGTATATTTGATCCTGTTTACATATAAAAGTAGAAACTCATGGTATAAAAGTGTATTCACATTGAATACAAGTATATTTGATGCTGTTTACATATAGAAGTAAAAACTTGTATTCAAATTGAATACAACTATATTTGATGCTGTTTAAATATATAGAAGTAAAAACTCATGGTATAACAGTGTATTCATATTGAATACAAGTATATTTGATGCTGTTCAAATATAGAAGTAAAAACTCATGGTATAACAGTGTATTCACATTGAATACAAGTATATTTGATGCTGTTTACATATAGAAGTAAAAATTCATGGTATAACAGTGTATTCACATTGAATACAAGTATATTTGATGCAGTATACATATAGAAGTAAAAACTCATGGTATAACAGTGTATTCACATTGAATACAAGTATATTTGATGCAGTATACATATAGAAGTAAAAACTCATGGTATAACAGTGTATTCACATTGAATACAAGTATATTTGATGCTGTTTACATATAGAAGTAAAAACTCATGGTATAACAGTGTATTCACATTGAATACAAGTATATTTGATGCAGTATACATATAGAAGTAAAAAATCATGGTATAACAGTGTGTTCACATTGAATTCATGTATATTTGATGCATTATACATATAGAAGTAAAAACTCGTGGTATAACAGTGTATTCACAACAAATACAAGTAGATTTGATCCTGTTTACATATAGAAGTAGAAAATCATGGTATAAAAGTGTATTCACATTGAATAGAAGTATATTTGATGCTGTTTACATATAGAAGTAAAAACTTGTATTCAAATTGAATACAACTATATTTGATGCTGTTTAAATATATAGAAGTAAAAACTCATGGTATAACAGTGTATTCACATTGAATACAAGTATATTTGATGCTGTTCAAATATAGAAGTAAAAACTCATGGTATAACAGTGTATTCACATTGAATACAAGTATATTTGATGCTGTTTACATATAGAAGTAAAAACTCATGGTATAACAGTGTATTCACATTGAATACAAGTATATTTGATGCAGTTTACATATAGAAGTAAAAAATCATGGTATAACAGTGTATTCACATTGAATACAAGTATATTTGATGCAGTATACATATAGAAGTAAAAACTCATGGTATAACAGTGTATTCACATTAAATACAAGTATATTTGATCCTGTTTACATGTAGAAGTAGAAAATCATGGTATAACAGTGTATTCACATTGAATACAAGTATATTTGATGCTGTTTACATATAGAAGTAAAAACTCATGGTATAACAGTGTATTCACATTGAATACAAGTATATTTGATGCAGTATACATATAGAAGTAAAAACTCATGGTATAACAGTGTATTCACATTGAATACAAGTATATTTGATGCTGTTTACATATAGAAGTAAAAACTCATGGTATAACAGTGTATTCACATTGAATACAAGTATATTTGATGCAGTTTACATATAGAAGTAAAAACTCATGGTATAACAGTGTATTCACATTGAATACAAGTATATTTGATGCTGTTTACATATAGAAGTAAAAACTCATGGTATAACAGTGTATTCACATTGAATACAAGTATATTTGATGCTGTTTACATATAGAAGTAGAAACTCATGGTATAACAGTGTATTCACATTGAATACAAGTATATTTGATGCTGTTTACATATAGAAGTAAAAACTCATGGTATAACAGTGTATTCACATTGAATACAAGTATATTTGATGCTGTTTAAATATATAGAAGTAAAAACTCATGGTATAACAGTGTATTCACATTGAATACAAGTATATTTGATGCTGTTTACATATAGAACTAAAAACTCATGGTATAACAGTGTATTCACATTGAATACAAGTATATTTGATGCTGTTTACATATAGAAGTAAAAACTCATGGTATAACAGTGTATTCAGATTGAATACAAGTATATTTGATGCTGTTTACATATAGAAGTAAAAACTCATGGTATAACAGTGTATTCACTGTTTATATATAGAAGTAAAAACTCATGGTATAACAGTGTATTCACATTGAATACAAGTATATTTGATGCTGTTTACATATAGAAGTAAAAACTCATGGTATAACAGTGTATTCACAATGAATACAAGTATATTTGATGCTGTTTACATATAGAAGTAAAAACTCATGGTATAACAGTGTATTCACATTGAATACAAGTATATTTGATGCTGTTTACATATAGAAGTAAAAACTCATGGTATAACAGTGTATTCACATTGAATACAAGTATATTTGATGCTGTTTAAATATATAGAAGTAAAAACTCATGGTATAACAGTGTATTCACATTGAATTCAAGTATATTTGATGCTGTTAACATATAGAAGTAAAAACTCATGGTATAACAGTGTATTCACATTGAATACAAGTATATTTAATGCTGTTTACATATAGAAGTAAAAACTTTTATTCAAATTGAATACAACTATATTTGATGCTGTTTAAATATATAGAAGTAAAAACTCATGGTATAACAGTGTATTCACATTGAATACAATTATATTTGATGCTGTTTACATATAGAAGTAAAAACTCATGGTATAACAGTGTATTCACATTGAATACAAGTATATTTGATGCTGTTTACATATAGAAGTAAAAACTTGTATTCACATTGAATACAAATTTTTTATAACAGTGTATTCACATTGAATTCAAGTATATTTGATGCTGTTTACATATAGAAGTAAAATCTCATGGTATAACAGTGTATTCACATTGAATACAAGTATATTTGATGCTGTTTACATATAGAAGTAAAAACTCATGTATAACAGTGTATTCACATTGAATACAAGTATATTTGATGCTGTTTAAATATATAGAAGTAAAAACTCATGGTATAACAGTGTATTCACATTGAATACAAGTATATTTGATGCTGTTTACATATAGAAGTAAAAACTCATGGTATAACAGTGTATTCACATTGAATACAAGTATATTTGATGCTGTTTACATATAGAAGTAAAAACTCATGGTATAACAGTGTATTCACATTGAATACAAGTATATTTGATGCTGTTTAAATATATAGAAGTAAAAACTCATGGTATAACAGTGTATTCACATTGAATACAAGTATATTTGATGCTGTTTACATATAGAACTAAAAACTCATGGTATAACAGTGTATTCACATTGAATACAAGTATATTTGATGCTGTTTACATATAGAAGTAAAAACTCATGGTATAACAGTGTATTCACATTGAATACAAGTATATTTGATGCTGTTTACATATAGAAGTAAAAACTCATGGTATAACAGTGTATTCACTGTTTATATATAGAAGTAAAAACTCATGGTATAACAGTGTATTCACATTGAATACAAGTATATTTGATGCTGTTTACATATAGAAGTAAAAACTCATGGTATAACAGTGTATTCACATTGAATACAAGTATATTTGATGCTGTTTACATATAGAAGTAAAAACTCATGGTATAACAGTGTATTCACATTGAATACAAGTATATTTGATGCAGTTTACATATAGAAGTAAAAACTCATGGTATAACAGTGTATTCACATTGAATACAAGTATATTTGATGCTGTTTACATATAGAAGTAAAAACTCATGGTATAACAGTGTATTCACATTGAATACAAGTATATTTGATGCAGTATACATATAGAAGTAAAAAATCATGGTATAACAGTGTGTTCACATTGAATTCATGTATATTTGATGCATTATACATATAGAAGTAAAAACTCATGGTATAACAGTGTATTCACAACAAATACAAGTATATTTGATCCTGTTTACATATAGAAGTAGAAACTCATGGTATAAAAGTGTATTCACATTGAATACAAGTATATTTGATGCTGTTTACATATAGAAGTAAAAACTCATTATAAAGTGTATTCAAATTGAATACAAGTATATTTGATGCTGTTTAAATATATAGAAGTAAAAACTCATGGTATAACAGTGTATTCACATTGAATACAAGTATATTTGATGCTGTTTACATATAGAAGTAAAAACTCATGGTATAACAGTGTATTCACATTGAATACAAGTATATTTGATGCTGTTTACATATAGAAGTAAAAACTCATGGTATAACAGTGTATTCACATTGAATACAAGTATATTTGATGCAGTTTACATATAGAAGTAAAAACTCATGGTATAACAGTGTATTCACATTGAATACAAGTATATTTGATGCAGTTTACATATAGAAGTAAAAACTCATGGTATAACAGTGTATTCACATTGAATACAAGTATATTTGATGCTGTTTACATATAGAAGTAGAAACTCATGGTATAACAGTGTATTCACATTGAATACAAGTATATTTGATGCTGTTTACATATAGAAGTAAAAACTCATGGTATAACAGTGTATTCACATTGAATACAAGTATATTTGATGCAGTTTACATATAGAAGTAAAAACTCATGGTATAACAGTGTATTCACATTGAATACAAGTATATTTGATGCAGTTTACATATAGAAGTAAAAACTCATGGTATAACAGTGTATTCACATTGAATACAAGTATATTTGATGCAGTTTACATATAGAAGTAAAAACTCATGGTATAACAGTGTATTCACATTGAATACAAGTATATTTGATGCTGTTTACATATAGAAGTAAAAACTCATGGTATAACAGTGTATTCACATTGAATACAAGTATATTTGATGCTGTTTACATATAGAAGTAAAAACTCATGGTATAACAGTGTATTCACATTGAATACAAGTATATTTGATGCTGTTTACATATAGAAGTAAAAACTCATGGTATAACAGTGTATTCACATTGAATACAAGTATATTTGATGCTGTTTAAATATATAGAAGTAAAAACTCATGGTATAACAGTGTATTCACATTGAATACAAGTATATTTGATGCTGTTTACATATAGAACTAAAAACTCATGGTATAACAGTGTATTCACATTGAATACAAGTATATTTGATGCTGTTTACATATAGAAGTAAAAACTCATGGTATAACAGTGTATTCACATTGAATACAAGTATATTTGATGCTGTTTACATATAGAAGTAAAAACTCATGGTATAACAGTGTATTCACTGTTTATATATAGAAGTAAAAACTCATGGTATAACAGTGTATTCACATTGAATACAAGTATATTTGATGCTGTTTACATATAGAAGTAAAAACTCATGGTATAACAGTGTATTCACAATGAATACAAGTATATTTGATGCTGTTTACATATAGAAGTAAAAACTCATGGTATAACAGTGTATTCACATTGAATACAAGTATATTTGATGCTGTTTACATATAGAAGTAAAAACTTGTATTCACATTGAATACAACTATATTTGATGCTGTTTAAATATATAGAAGTAAAAACTCATGGTATAACAGTGTATTCACATTGAATACAAGTATATTTGATGCTGTTTACATATAGAAGTAAAAACTCATGGTATAACAGTGTATTCACATTGAATACAAGTATATTTGATGCTGTTTACATATAGAAGTAAAAACTCATGTATAACAGTTTATTCAAATTGAATACAAGTATATTTGATGCTGTTTACATATATAGAAGTAAAAACTCATGGTATAACAGTGTATTCACATTGAATACAAGAATATTTGATGCTGTTTACATATAGAAGTAAAAACTCATGGTATAACAGTGTATTCACATTGAATACAAGTATATTTGATGCTGTTTACATATAGAAGTAAAAACTTACACATTGAATACAAATTTTATAACAGTGTATTCACATTGAATACAAGTATATTTGATGCTGTTTACATATAGAAGTAAAAACTCATGGTATAACAGTGTATTCACATTGAATACAAGTATATTTGATGCTGTTTACATATAGAAGTAAAAACTCATGTATAACAGTGTATTCACATTGAATACAAGTATATTTGATGCTGTTTAAATATATAGAAGTAAAAACTCATGGTATAACAGTGTATTCACATTGAATACAAGTATATTTGATGCTGTTTACATATAGAAGTAAAAACTCATGGTATAACAGTGTATTCACATTGAATACAAGTATATTTGATGCTGTTTACATATAGAAGTAAAAACTCATGGTATAACAGTGTATTCACTGTTTACATATAGAAGTAAAAACTCATGGTATAACAGTGTATTCACATTGAATACAAGTATATTTGATGCTGTTTACATATAGAAGTAAAAACTCATGGTATAACAGTGTATTCACATTGAATACAAGTATATTTGATGCTGTTTACATATAGAAGTAAAAACTCATGGTATAACAGTGTATTCACATTGAATACAAGTATATTTGATGCTGTTTACATATAGAAGTAAAAACTCATGGTATAACAGTGTATTCACATTAATACAAGTATATTTCATGCTGTTTAAATATATAGAAGTAAAAACTCATGGTATAACAGTGTATTCACATTGAATACAAGTATATTTGATGCTGTTTACATATAGAAGTAAAAACTCATGGTATAACAGTGTATTCACATTGAATACAAGTATATTTGATGCTGTTTACATATAGAAGTAAAAACTTGTTTTCAAATTGAATACAACTATATTTGATGCTGTTAAAATAAATAGAAGTAAAAACTCATGGTATAACAGTGTATTCACATTGAATACAATTATATTTGATGCTGTTTACATATAGAAGTAAAAACTCATGGTATAACAGTGTATTCACATTGAATACAAGTATATTTGATGCTGTTTACATATAGAAGTAAAAACTCATGGTATAACAGTGTATTCACATTGAATACAAGTATATTTGATGCTGTTTAAATATATAGAAGTAAAAACTCATGGTATAACAGTGTATTCACATTGAATACAAGTATATTTGATGCTGTTTACATATAGAAGTAAAAACTCATGGTATAACAGTGTATTCACATTGAATACAAGTATATTTGATGCTGTTTACATATAGAAGTAAAAACTCATGGTATAACAGTGTATTCACATTGAATACAAGTATATTTGATGCTGTTTAAATATATAGAAGTAAAAACTCATGGTATAACAGTGTATTCACATTGAATACAAGTATATTTGATGCTGTTTACATATAGAAGTAAAAACTCATGGTATAACAGTGTATTCACATTGAATACAAGTATATTTGATGCTGTTTACATATAGAAGTAAAAACTCATGGTATAACAGTGTATTCACATTGAATACAAGTATATTTGATGCTGTTTACATATAGAAGTAAAAACTCATGGTATAACAGTGTATTCACATTGAATACAAGTATATTTGATGCTGTTTACATATAGAAGTAAAAACTCATGGTATAAAAGTGTATTCACATTGAATACAAGTATATTTGATGCTGTTTACATATAGAAGTAAAAACTTGTATTCACATTAAATACAACTATATTTCATGCTGTTTAAATATATAGAAGTAAAAACTCATGGTATAACAGTGTATTCACATTGAATACAAGTATATTTAATGCTGTTCACATATAGAAGTAAAAACTAATGGTATAACAGTGTATTCACATTGAATACAAGTATATTTGATGCTGTTTACATATAGAAGTAAAAACTCATGGTATAACAGTGTATTCACATTGAATACAAGTATATTTGATGCTGTTTACATATAGAAGTAAAAACTCATGGTATAACAGTGTATTCACATTGAATACAAGTATATTTGATGCTGTTTACATATAGAAGTAAAAACTCATGGTATAACAGTGTATTCACATTGAATACAAGTATATTTGATGCTGTTTACATATAGAAGTAAAAACTCATGGTATAACAGTGTATTCACATTGAATACAAGTATATTTGATGCAGTTTACATATAGAAGTAAAAACTCATGGTATAACAGTGTATTCACATTGAATACAAGTATATTTGATGCAGTTTACATATAGAAGTAAAAACTCATGGTATAACAGTGTATTCACATTGAATACAAGTATATTTGATGCAGTATACATATAGAAGTAAAAACTCATGGTATAACAGTGTATTCACATTGAATACAAGTATATTTGATGCTGTTTACATATAGAAGTAAAAACTCATGGTATAACAGTGTATTCACTGTTTACATATAGAAGTAAAAACTCATGGTATAACAGTGTATTCACATTGAATACAAGTATATTTGATGCTGTTTACATATAGAAGTAAAAACTCATGGTATAACAGTGTATTCACATTGAATACAAGTATATTTGATGCTGTTTACATATAGAAGTAGAAACTCATGGTATAACAGTGTATTCACATTGAATACAAGTATATTTGATGCTGTTTACAAATAGAAGTAAAAACTTGTATTCACATTGAATACAACTATATTTGATGCTGTTTAAATATATAGAAGTAAAAACTCATGGTATAACAGTGTATTCACATTGAATACAAGTATATTTGATGCTGTTTACATATAGAAGTAAAAACTCATGGTATAACAGTGTATTCACATTGAATACAAGTATATTTGATGCTGTTTACATATAGAAGTAAAAACTCATGGTATAACAGTGTATTCACATTGAATACAAGTATATTTCATGCAGTTTACATTTAGAAGTAAAAACTCATGGTATAACAGTGTATTCACATTGAATACAAGTATATTTGATGCTGTTTACATATAGAAGTAAAAACTCATGGTATAACAGTGTATTCACATTGAATACAAGTATATTTGATGCAGTTTACATATAGAAGTAAATCTCATGGTATAACAGTGTATTCACATTGAATACAAGTATATTTGATGCAGTATAGGGGAGAGCGGGGTTATTTCGAACGGGGGCTATTCTGAACAATTGAGATATGAATGTGTTTATCAATACAAATTGCATTTTTTTTCTGTACACAATGTTGATTTTTATTAGATATATGTGTTAAAAAAGGTTTGGTAAAAAATTATAAATTATTTAAGAAGTTATTTTCGAAATTGTGTATTTTCTGATTTTTTTTTGTGTTTTGAAATTAACCTTCACTTTTGAGGATTAAAAAATGGAATTATCACTTTTTAGTTAGAATAATTCAAAAGCCTGTTCAATTTACTTTAAGAATATGTAAAAAAAATCCTTTTTCTTTTTCCTTTTTTTGTTTAATTAAAAAAATTCTAAGTAGTCTTTTGTGGGGCTATTTTGAACAGGAAAAACGGCTCTTTCTTGGCATCATAAGTCCCTCCTTTGGGCGGGACTTAATTTTTCCTCGAGCTAAATGAGTTATGCGAAATATTCTACAGATAACAGTGTTTGTTAACTGTCAAGCCTCTCATCCACGCTCTATTCTTGTCATCGATCGATCATTGTGCTTCACGTCTTGCTTGAAAATGAGCAAGCATAATTTATCACAGTGGCCGATTTCAATTCCCCACAAACAAGAAAGAGTTAAATTTGCTTTACAGTTTGTCGAAAAAGAAATTCCATTTTGGTTAGGAAAAGTTTACATTGATGAGCACCGTTTCAGGTTATACATGCTGCAAAAAAAATTTATGCAATCTTGCACATGACTAAAATGTAATGTTCATTATTACAGGTTTAATACCAAAGGGGTGGTATCTTCATACACAGGAACTGAACGGACCAGTATCCCACACAGTGTTGGTGTAGTTGCTTGCATCTCCCAACCATTCAACAAAGGATGCAATCTTATTCGTCAAGTTGAAACCAGGATTGATTCTCAACAGTATACCAGCTTTCTCATGGAAATTGTGTCGTCATATCCAACAGTTATTCCAGGGCTTATTTCAATTGTTCACGACAAGTATGTATGGTTAAACTTTTTGTTTATTAATGTTATCATAATTTTTAATTTATTGCTTAACAGGTACCCTGTTCATAATAGTACCAAAGTAAAGTCATGGCTCGATGGTCAACAAATAATGTCTGTTTTTTCCTACTGGCCACCAGCAAGTGGTGATTTAATGCCAATCGAGACTGTGTTTTTGGACATACTGAAAGAGTTTGATGAGCATGAAACTCGTGTTCACTCTGTTAAAGCTCTTTGGGAAGAAATTCAAAATGCATTTGCTGCTGTGACCGAAAAAGAAGACTACGTGAAAAATTTGATTTCAAAAATTTTTCCGAATTTGCGTAAAATTGCGGAAAGTAACGGAGAAATGTTTTAGTGAAATGTAAATCAAAACTTTTCGTTTCTTTTTAAAGTCCATCATTAATAATAAAGAACAACAAGTAAGGTTAACGAATCACACCTTGTATTTTTCTTTCCGACAATCTCAAACTTTTCCTGCTTGTAACTTGACCAGATTGTTTATTAGGCATACTAGGAAGACACTCAGCTGTTCCTTCATTAATGGTTTCAATATTTTCTTTGTCGAAATGCAGAACTCTAGACGTTTTATTTGTTTTCTTTGATGCAATAAAAACCATTTTCGTCGTTGAGATATCATGAACCTAAATTGAATTTTAAAAGATAATTGCTATAGCAAAAAGAAATTGTAAATTAGGATTTTACTTCTTTTTGTTTGAATTCTTCCCTACAGAAATTGTCTTCCGGTTTTCTGCTTCTTTTTCTTTACGCTGTTTTTTGTCATATTGTTCGCGAATACGCTTCATTTCTGGTGAACATGTTAGACACCTTGCTGCACCTAGTCTTTTATTCGGCTTTGGAACTCTAGGTCCACTTTGTGCCACTTGAGGTTGTGGGAGAATGTCGTGTGGACGAAAAGAGACAGGTTCTACAAATTTGACTGGAGTAGATAACAGCATTTCTGTTCTTGGAATTGGGGAAGTAGCAACGGTAGAAGGCGCGGTTGTTGACAGTGACGGTGACGACCCTTGCTGCTGTTTGTGAGATGAGGTGATTTGAGATGAGATCATTTGACACGAGGAAGATGACGATGCTTCTTGCAATACGGAGTCAATAGTAATTGGAGTCAACGTCAGTTTTCCAGCAGAAGATACGCTCAATAAATACTGACTCTTATGTGCTTCTTGAGTTTGCACATTGTTTTCAGCGATAGAAAAAGTTGGTGGGATCTCAATTCCAATTGTTTGATTGTCTATATAAACAAAAAAGAAGGTTATACCAACATTACATAATTTTATACAAGAGAATTTAACCTTGAATAGGAAAATGATTAATAATTGATGATAGCGTTAGACCATTACTACTGCGCGAGGCATTTTGAGAAGAGGGCGTAGCTAAAAAAAAGTAAAGGAAAAATGAAATTTTTTAAACAAAATAAATAGTTTAACGACACGCATACCTGGTAAATCTGTTACTATAGATTCAGCAAACATACTGTTAGGGATGGCATTTTGATCTAAAGGGAATATACCTGTAGCCTGAAACCCTTTCTTGATGTTAGTTTCGGTAAATGCTCGCAGAATCGCTGGTTTGGAAAGAAGCGGGACATCATAAATTGACACTTGTTGTCCGGGATGCTCTCTCATCCAATTTGCATGACTTTCGGCAAGATGACACTTAAATGGACCATAGATTGTTCTACCTAATGGTTGAGATGCATGAGAAGTGTGTGGTGGCAAAGTTTGTAGGATGACACCGTTTTCTTTTGCAAAAACACAAATAGAATAGCCCATATGACTAATGTGGTTGTCCATAAAAAGTAAGATAGGCTTTTCTTTCGTGCATTTCACTTTTGAGTGTAAATGTTTAAGGGCAATCAAAAAAGTGTCCTCTGTCATCCAACCAGAAGGGTGTGCCAATGGAAGGAAACCTTCTGGCATGTTCTTCATTTTGTCATTCACTTTTTTACGGGGAAAAACGAAAACACCAGGGAATAACTTGCCAGCTGCATTCACGAATGGTAACATGGTTACGTTGACGCCTCTTTCAGCAGACGTCATTTGATGCACCTATAATGTTTTAAAAATTTAATTAAGAACAGTTATTGAAAGAAACAAAAATAATACCTGATGACTGCCTTTTTGGGCAATAATTTTTGCTAGCTCCACAACAGTAGGGTTGTTTGTCTCATCTCCATTAAAAATGGATTCAGGACCAAATGTGTACTTCTCATAGAGCTCCTTAACCTACAAAAAACTGTGATATGTAACAGTTTCTAAAGAATTATTATCAAAAACAAATTACCTGTCCATAAAAATTTTTCATAACAACTTTATTCAAACCCGCAGCTCTAGCCTGGCTTGTGGCTTCTGGTTTACGGATTGAGAGTCTTTGGTTTCGCTTCAGGAAGTTGGTGAACCAATCTTTTCCAGCTGTCTCACTCTTCACCCAACTTGGAGGGACCGGAATGGAATTAAAAATAGCAAAAGAGTAGACGAGCTTTTTCAAATTTGTTGGACTGAGGCCATGGCTTCTCTGTTGAGATTCGATCAAATAATCTGACAAATGTTTCTCGTGTGTTGGGGATAACACTTGAAGATGGTGAAATGATGGTTTTATTTTCGTGTTGGGTGATACGTTGTAAGGGTCTTTCGCGCGTTTTAAGTAGGAATGAAGTGTTGATATAGGGATACCACTTAACAAAGCAACTTCTCTAAACGATTTGCCATTTATTTTAATCATGGTTAAAGCATCAAGGATCTCTTTATCAGTAGGTGGAGGTTTCTCCTTTAACCTATTGTATACACGCACCATTATAAAAAGATCCACAGACTTTACAAAATAAGAAAACTATTTGAAAAGGAAATAACAGCCTGTTTTTCAACACGTTATGACTTGATAAAAAAATCAGTCTGCTACAATAAGCTTCGCCTTAAAATTCCCTCCCTTAAAAATTCCCTTGTTTTCTTCAATTTTTTTTTTTTATTAATTCTATTTTTTTGTTTTCATAATCATGAAATATATTGATAAATTTATATAGAAAATGCTAGTTTGATTACATTTTTGCATTTATATATCAAAAAAATGAATATAAAGCTTGAAATAAATGATATTTTAAGCTGTTCAGTTTAGCCCCAAGGGGGGGGGGGCTATTTTGAACAAAAAAGCGGTTTCACTAAACAATGTCTACAAAGAAAACTAAAAGTCATAAAAAAAATTTGAAATTGTAGTTTTAAAGGAGAAAGAAAGGGTTACAAAATGGTAATTAGATAATTAAGTTTATTTTCAAGAACTAAAAGATATTTTCACTCTAACAAAGTTTTTACAATTTTGTTCAGAATAGCCCCGCTCTCCCAACTTTACATATAGAAGTAAAAACTCATGATATTACAGTGTATTCACATTGAATAAAAGTATATTTGATGCTGTTTACATATAGAAGTAAAAACTCATGGTATAACAGTGTATTCACATTGAATACAAGTATATTTGATGCTGTTTACATAGAGAAGTAAAAACTCATGGTATAACAGTGTATTCACATTTAATACAAGTATATTTGATGCTGTTTACATATAGAAGTAAAAACTCATGGTATAACAGTGTATTCACATTGAATACAAGTATATTTGATGCTGTTTACATATAGAAGTAAAAACTCATGGTATAACAGTGTATTCACATTGAATACAAGTATATTTGATGCTGTTTACATATAGAAGTAAAAACTCATGGTATAACAGTGTATTCACATTGCATACAACTATATTTGATGCTGTTTAACAAGCAATCCACCACTCAAGTGCACCAAATTCATGAACCCCGTTTTTTTTTCTTATTCCGCTATGGGATGTAAAATTTTAAAAAATACAGGCCTATCCATTTTTTTACTCCGGATTTGCCTGTTTTTTCAGAATTCTAAAAATCCCTGCCGTTCGGAAGATACTTCATGTTAAAAATAGGGTTTTTTGAAATTTTTGAAATTTGGGGGGGTCTTTGGTATCGCTTTTTGGGAAAAAGAGAAGCGTTTAAAAAAAATTCGTTTAGAAAAAATAATAAAAATTCGTATATTTGATGCAGTATACATATAGAAGTGAAAACTCATGATATAACAGTGTATTCACATTGAATACAAGTATATTTGATGCAGTATACAAATAAAAGTAAAAACTCATGGTATAACAGTGTATTCACATTGAATACAAGTATATGTGATGCTGTTTACATATAGAAGTAAAAACTCATGGTATAACAGTGTATTCACATTGAATACAAGTATATTTGATGCTGTTTACATATAGAAGTAAAAACTCTTGGTATAACAGTGTAATCACATTGAATACAAGTATATTTGATGCAGTTTACATAAAGAAGTAAAAACTCATGGTATAACAGTGTATTCACATTGAATACAAGTATATTTGATGCTGTTTACATATAGAAGTAAAAACTCATGGTATAACAGTGTCTTCATAATGAATACAAGAATATTTGATCCTGTTTACATATAGAAGTAGAAACTCATGGTATAACAGTGTATTCACATTGAATACAAGTATATTTGATGCTGTTTAAATATAGAAGTAAAAACTCATGGTATAGCAGTGTATTCACATTGAATACAAGTAAATTTGATGCTGTTTACATATAGAAGTAAAAACTCATGGTATAACAGTATTACGTAAAACTGCGTATTACCGAAAACTCATGGTATAACAGTGTATTCACACTTGTATTCAAAGTGAATACACTGTTAGTTTATACTTCTATATGTAAACAGGATCAAATATACTTGTATTCAATGTGAATACACTGTGATACCATGAGTTTTTACTTCTATATGTAAACAGGATCAAAGATACTTGTATTCAATGTGAATACACTGTGATACCATGAGTTTTTACTTCTATATGTAAACAGGATCAAATATACTTGTATTTAATGTGAATACACTGTTATTTTATGAGTTTATACTTTTACATGTAAACAGAATCAAATATACTTGTATTCAACTTGAATACACTGTTATATTATGAGTTTATACTACTACATGTAAACAGAATCAAATATACTTGTATTCAATGTGAATACACTGTGATACCAAGTTTCTTAACTTCTATATGTAAACAGGATCAAATATACTTGTATTCAATGTGAATACACTGTTATATTTTAAGTTTATACTACTATATGTAAACATAATCAAATATACTTGTATTCAATGTGAATACACTGTTATATTATGAGTTTATAGTTCTACGTGTAAAGAGAATCAAATATACTTGTATTCAATGTGAATACACTGTGATACCATGAGTTTTTACTTCTATATGTAAACAGGATAAAGTATACTTGTATTCAATGTGAATACACTGTGATACCATGAGTTTTTTCTTCTATATGTAAACAGGATCAAATATACTTATATTCAATGTGAATACACTGTTATATTATGAGTTTATACTTCTTCATGTAAACATAATCAAATATACTTGTATTCAATGTGAATACACTATTATATTATGAGTTAATACTTCTACATGTAAACAGAATCAAATATACTTGTATGCAATGTGAATACACAGTGATACCATGAGTTTTAACTTCTATATGTAAACAGGATCAAATATACTTGTATTCAAATGTGAATACAGTTTTATATTATGAGTTTATACTTATATATGTAAACAGAATCAAATATACTTGTACTCAATGTGAATACACTGTGATACCACGTGTTTTTAACTTCTACATGTAAACAGGATCGAATATACTTGTATTCAATGCGAATACACTGTTATATTATGAGTTTATACTTCTACATGTAAACAGAATCAAATATACTTGTATTCAATGTGAATACAATGGGATACCATGACTTTTAACTTCTATATGTAAAGAGGATCAATTATACTTGTATTCAATGTTAATACACTGTGACATTATGTGTTTTTACTTCTATCTGTAAACAGGATCAAATATACTTCTATTCAAGGTGAATACACTGTGATACCATGAGTTTTTACTTCCATATGTAAACAGAATCAAATATACTTGTATTCAATGTGAACACACTGTGATAACACGAGTTTTTACTTCTATATGTAAACAGGATCAAATATACTTGTATTCTATGTGAATACACTGTTATATTATGAGTTTATACCTCTACATTTAAACAGAATCAAATATACTTGTATTCAATGTGAATACACTGTTATATTATGAGTTGATACTTCTACATGTAAACAGAATCAAATATACTTGTATTCAATGTGAATACATTGTATATTATGAGTTTATACTTCTATATGTAAACAGGATCAAATATACTTGTATTCAATTTGAATACACTGTGATACCATGAGTTTTTACTTCTATATGTAAACAGGATCAAATATACTTGTATTCAATGTGATTACACTGTTATATTATGAGTTTATACTTCTACATGTAAACAGAATCAAATATACTTGTATTCAAAGTGAATACACTGTTATATTATGAGTTTATACTTCTATATGTAAACAGGATCAAATATACTTGTATTCTTTATAAATACACTGTGATACCATGAGTTTTTACTTCTATATGTTAACAGGATCAAATATACTTGTATTCAATGTGAATACACAGTTATATTATTAGTTTATACTTCTACCTGTAAACAGAATCAAATATACTTGTATTCAATGTAAATACACTGTTATATTTTGAGTTTATACTTCTACATGTAAACAGAATCAAATATACTTGTATTCATTGTGAATATACTGTGATACCATTAATTTTAACTTCTATATCTAACAGGATCAAATATACTTGTATTCAATGTTAATACACTGTTATATTATGAGTTTATAGATCTACTTGTAAACAGAATCAAATATACTTGTATTCAATGTGAATACACTGTTATACCATGAGTTTTTACTTCTATATGTATACTGCATCAAATATACTTGTATTCAATGTGAATAAACTGTTATACCATGAGATTTTACTTCTATATGTATACTGCATCAAATATACTTGTATTCAATGTGAATACACTGTTATACCATGAGTTTTTTTTCGATATGTAAACAGGAACAAATATACTTGTATCCAATGTGAATACACTGTTATATTATGAGTTTATACTTCTAAATGTAAATAGAATCAAATATACTTGTATTCAATGTGACTACACTATTATATTAAGAGTTAATACTTCTATATGTAAACAGGATCAAATATACTTGTATTCAATGTGAATACACTGTGATACCATGAGTTTTTACTTCTATATGTAAACAGGATCAAACATACTTGTATTCAATGTGAATACACTGTGACACGATGAGTTTTTACTTATTTATGTATACAGAATCAAATATACTTGTATTAAATGTGAATACTCTGTGATACCACGAGTTTTTACTTCTATATGTAAACAGGATCAAATAGACTTGTATTCAATGTGAATACCCTGTGATACCATGAGTTTTTACTTCTATATGTAAACAGGATCAAATATTCTTGTATTCAATGTGAATACAATGTGATACCATGAGTTTTTACTTCTATAAGTAAACAGGATCAAATACACTTGTATTCAATGTGAATACACTGTTATATTATGAGTTTATACTTCTACATGTAAACAGAATCAAAAATACTTGTATTCAATGTGAATACACTGTTATATTATGAGTTTATACTTCTACATGTAAACAGAATCCAATATACTTGTATTTAATGTGAATACACTGTGATACCACAAGTTTTTACATCTATATGTAAACAGGATCAAATATATTTGTATTCAATTTGAATTCACTGTTATATTATAAGTTTATACTTCTACAGGTAAACAGAATCAAATATACTTGTATTCAATGTGAATACACTGTGATATTATGAGTTTTTACTTCTATATGTAAAAAGGATCAAATATACTTGAATTCAATGTGAATACACTGTGATACCATGATTTTTTACTTCTATATGTAAACAGGATCAAATATACTTGTATTCAATGTGAATACACTGTTATATTTTGAGTTTATTCTTCTACATGTAAACAGAATCAAATATACTGGTATTCAAAGTGAATACACTGTTATATTATGAGTTTATATTTGTATATGTGAACAGAATCAAATATACTTGTATTCAATGTAAATACACTGTAATATTATGAGTTTTTTCTTCTATATGTAAACAGGATCAAATATACTTGTATTCAATATGATTACACTGTGATATTATGAGTTTTTACTTCTATATGTAAAAAGGATCAAGTATACTTGAATTCAATGTGAATACACTGTGATTGCACAAGGTTTTACTTCTATATGTAAACAGGATTAAATACACTTTTATTTAATCTGAAATCACTGTTATATTATGAGTTTATACTTCTACATGTAAACCGAATCAAATATACTTGTATTCAATGTTAATACACTGTTATATTATGAGTTTTTACTTCTACATGTAAACAGAATCAAATATACTTGTATTCAATGTGAATACACTGTGATACCACGTGTTTTTACTTCTATATGTAAACAGGAACAAATATACTTGTATTCAATGTGACTAAACTTTTGAATTATGAGTTTATGCTTCTACATGTAAACAGAATCAAATATACTTGTAATCAATGTGAATACACTGTGATAGCACGAGTTTTTACTTCAATATGTAAACAGGATCAAATACACTTGTATTCAATCTGAATACACTGTTATATTATGAGTTTATACTTCAACATGTAAAAAGAATCAAATATACTTGTATTCAATGTGAATACACTGTGATATTATGAGTTTAACTTCTATATGTAAACAGAATCAAAAATACTTGTATTCAATATGAATACACTGCGATACAACGAGTTTTTACTTCTATATGTAAACAGGATCAAAAATACTTGTATTCAATGTGAATACACTTTATATAATGAGTTTTTACTACTATATGTAAACAGGATAAAATATACTTGTATTCAATGTGAATACACTGTGATACCATGATTTTTAATTTTTATATGTAAACAGGATCAAATATACTAGTATTCAATGTTAATACACTGTGATACCACGAGTTTTTACTTCTTTATGTAAACAGGATCAAATATTCTTGTATTCAATGTGAATACACTGTTATATTATGAATTTATACTTCTACATGTAAGCAGAATCAAATACACTTGTATCTAGTGTGAATACACTGTGATACCATTAGTTTTTACTTCTATATGTAAAAAGAATCAAATATACTTCTATTCAATGTGAATACACTTTTATATTATGAACTTATACTTCTACATGTAAAAAGAATCAAATATACTTGTATTCACTGTGAATACACTGTTATATTATGAGTTTATACTTCTACATGTAAACAGAATCAAATATACTTGTATTCAATGTTAATAGGCTGTTATATAATGAGTTTATACTTCTACATGTAAACAGAATCAAATATACTTGTGTTCAATGTGAATACACACTGTAATAAAATCAATTTATACTTCTACATGTGAACAGAATCCAATATACTTGTGTTCAATGTGAATACACTGTTATATTATGAGTTTATACTTCTACATGTAAACAGAATCAAATATACTTGTATTCAATGTGAATACACTGTTATATTATGACTTTATCTTTCTACGTATAAACAGAATCAAATATACTTGTATTCAATGTGAATACACTGTGATACCACGCGTTTTAATTTCTTATTGTAAACAGCATCAAATATACTTGTAATCAATGTGAATACACTGTTTTATTATGAGTTTATACTTCTAAAGGTAAAAAAAATCAAATATACTTGTATTCAAAGAGAATACACTGTAATATTATGAATTTATACTTCTACATGTGAACAGAATCAGATATACTTGTATTCAAGGTGAATACACTGTTAAATTATGAGTTTATACTTCTACATGTAAAAAGAATCAAATATACTTTTATTCAATGTAAATACACTGTTATATTATGAGTTCTCTTTCTACGTGTAAACAGAATCAAATATACTTGTATTCCATGTGAATACACTGTGATACCACGAGTTTTAACTTCTATATGTAAACAGCATTAAATATACTTGTATTCAATGTGAATACACTGTTGTATTATGAGTTTATACTTCTACATGTGAACAGAATCAAATATACTTGTATTCAATGTGAATACACTGTTATATTATCAGTTTAAATTTCTACATGTAAACATAATCAAATATACTTGTATTCAATGTGAAAACACTCTGATACCATGAGTTTTAACATCTATATGTAAACAGGATCAAATATACTAGTATTCAATGTAAATACACTGTGATACCACGAGTTTTTACTTCTTTATGTAAACAGGATCAAATATTCTTGTATTCAATGTGAATACACTGTTATATTATGAGTTTATACTTCTACATGTAAACAGAATCAAATACACTTGTATCTAATGTGAATACACTGTGATACCATTCGTTTTTACTTCTATATGTAAACAGAATCAAATATACTTGTATTCAATGTGAATACACTTTTATATTATGAACTTTTACTTCTACATGTAAAAAGAATCAAATATACTTGTATTCACTGTGAATACACTGTTATATTATGAGTTTATACTTCTACATGTAAACAGAATCAAATATACTTGTATTCAATGTTAATAGGCTGTTATATTATGAGTTTATACTTCTACATGTAAACAGAATCAAATATACTTGTATTCAATGTGAATACACTGTGATACCATGAGTTTTTACTTCTATATGTAAACAGGATTAAATATACTTGTATTCAATGTGAATACATTGTGACACCATTAGTTTTTACTTCTTTATGTAAACAGGATCAAATATACTTGTATTCAATGTGAACACACTGTTATATTATGAGTTTATATTTCTACGTGTAAACAAAATCAAATATACTTGTATTCAATGTGAATACACTGTGATACCACGAGTTTTAACTTCTATATGTAAACAGCATCAAATATACTTGTATTCAATGTGAATAAACTGTTATATTATGAGTTTATACTTCTACAGGTAAACAAAATCAAATATACTTGTATTCAAAGTGAATACACTGTAATATTATGAATTTATACTTCTACATGTAAACAGAATCAAATATACTTGTATTCAATGTAAATACACTGTTACATTATGAGTTTACACTTCTACATGTAAACAGAATCAAATATACTTGTATTCAATGTGAATACACTGTTATATTATCAGTTTAAACTTCTACATGTAAACAGAATCAAATATTCTTGTATTCAATGTGAATACACTGTGATACCATGATTTTTAACTTCTATATGTAAACAGGGTAAAATATAATAGTATTCAATGTGAATACACTGTGATACCACGAGTTTTTACTGCTATGTGTAAATAGGACCAGATATACTTGTATTCAATGTGAATACGCTGTTATATTATGTGTTTATACTTCTAAATATAAACAGAATCAAATATACTTGTATTTAATGTGAATACACCGTTATATTATGAGTTTATACTTCTACATGTAAACAGAATCAAATATACTTGTATCCAATGTGAAAACACTGTGATACAATGAGTTTTTACTTCTCTATGTAAACAGGATCAAATATACTTGTATTCAATGTGAATACACTGTGATAGCATTAGTTTTTACTTCTATATGTAAACAGGATCAAATATACTTGTAATCAATGTGAATACACTGTTATATTATGAGTTTATACTTCTACATGTAAACAGAATCAAATATACTTGTATTCAATGTGAATACACTGTTATATTATGAATTTATACTTCCACATGTAAACAGAATCAAATATACTTGTATTCAATGTGAATAAACTGTTATATTATGAGTTTATACTTCTACAGGTAAACAAAATCAAATATACTTGTATTCAAAGTGAATACACTGTAATATTATTCATTTATACTTCTACATGTAAACAGAATCAAATATACTTGTATTCAATGTAAATTCACTGTTACATTATGAGTTTACATTTCTACATGTAAACAGAATCAAATATACTTTTATTCAATGTGAATACACTGTTATATTATGAGTTTATCTTTCTACGTGTACACAGAATCAAATATACTTGTATTCCATGTGAATACACTGTGATACCACGAGTTTAAACTTCTATATGTAAACAGCATCAAATATACTTGTATTCAATGTGAATACACTGTTATATTATGAGTTTATACTTGAACAGGTAAGCAAAATCAAATATACTTGTATTCAAAGTGAATGAACTGTAATATTATGAATACTTCTACATGTGAACAGAATCAAATATACTTGTATTCAACGTGAATATACTGTTATATTATGAGTTTATACTTCTACATGTAAACAGAATCAAATATACTTGTATTCAATGTGAAAACACTCTGATACCATGAGTTTTAACTTCTATATGTAAAAAGGATCAAATATACCAGTATTCAATGTAAATACACTGTAATACCACGAGTTTTTACTTCTATATGTAAACAGAATCAAATATACTTGTATTCAATGTGAATACACTGTTTTATTATGATTTTATACTTATACATGTAAACAGAATCAAATATACTTGTATTCAATGTAAATACACTGTTATATTATGAATTTATACTTCTACATGTAAACACAATCAAATATACTTGTATTTAATGTGAATACACTGTTATATTATGAGTTTATCTTTCTACGTGTAAACAGAATCAAATATACTTGTATTCCATGTGAATACACTGTGATACCACGAGTTTTAACTTCTATATGTAAACAGCATCAAATATACTTGTATTCAATGTGAATACACTGTTATATTATGAGTTTATACTTGTACAGGTAAGCAAAATCAAATATACTTGTATTCAAAGTGAATACACTGTAATATTATGAATTTATACTTCTACATGTGAACAGAATCAAATATACTTGTATTCAATGTGAATACACTGTTATATTATGAGTTTATACTTCTAAATGTAAACAGAATCAAATATACTTGTATTCAATGTGAATACACTTTTATATTATCAGTTTAAACTTCTACATGTAAACAGAATCAAATATACTTGTATTCAATGTGAAAACTGTGATGACGCCATCTGGCAACACCGCACCCGTCGGCTCTATATATAGGGGAGAACCCCTTCCCTCTGTGTCAGTCTCTGTCTGCTCTTCATAGAGCACTGGTCGCAGGTGTATCCAATACACGTTGATCCAAGCCGCATCCTATTTCTCTCATTCTAAGTTCATCACATGGCGCAGATGGTAATTGGTTCAATGTTAGTACATTTATCGTGACAATTTATTGGTGAATTTCCCGACCAGAGTGATTGTGTATTGCAGCTTATGTGACGTCACGACAGTATCGTTTTTGACCGCATGGCTGCGCACGGCACTACCCAGTTGACTCTTGACGCCTGTTTGGCCTAACATTTTGCCAGGTTCTAATTCGTTGTCATCAAAAGGCATCTGACATTTAATTATTGATTGGAGGTGAAATTCTCGCTCTATCGGTCCTTTTCATGATAGCGATCGTGATTTATGGGAAATTGAGCTGGTTTTTTGTTTTTGTTTTTGGAAAATTTTTTCGCCATACTCTAGTCGGTCCTTGTCATGGTAGCAATCGTGATTGATGGGCCACTGAGCGGTGTATTTTGAGTTTTTGTCCTTTTGAGTATTTGTCGGCAACAAGTGTCCGTCTTTTTTCCGAGCTGGAGGAAGTGAGTGAATGGCTTGACATTGGCTGGCTTTGGGGCAATTACTGCAACATGGCGACTACGGCATTCAAGCCGTATGGTAGACCTCCTCCTTTTGATTTAGATGAATACAAAGACTCTTTTGAATTATGGCACAAGAAATGGACAATTTTTCTCAGTTTGTCGACGATTGATTCGGCACTCGACGCAGGTGATCGGGGCTTATACAAGGCTCATACTCTGCTATCGTGTTTATCAACCGACACACTTCAAGCTGTACTTTCCATGGGCCTCACCGACGCTCAGCTTGACGACCATACGGTTGTCATCGACCATCTCCGTGCTCGTTGCAATGCCGGCCGCAACCGCCACGTGTGGCGCCAACAGTTTGCCGCCAAAAAGCAAGGCATTCAACAAGCAGCAGACGATTGGTTGTGTGAGTTGCGGGATTTAGCCCGTAAATGTGAATTTGCTACAGATTGTTGTGCTAGCTGTGAACCGACCCGCATATTAGGCCAACTAATTTTCGGCGTAGAAAGTGACGAAGTTCGTGTTAAACTACTTGAACACGGAGCAACTTTATCACTTGATCAGGCACTGACAATTATTCGAACTGCAGAAGCCTCCAACAAGCAGTCGAAGAATTTAAAGACAGGTGATGCTGCGGCAATTCAAGGCGCGACTTCTTCTTACAAGCGTTTCAAACAAAAATCCAGCAATCCGCCAGCAGGTGGCAGCAGTTCAGCAGGCGCAAAATTCACGGGCTGCTGGAATTGCGGATCAAAGACACGTTGTAAGCCTTTGACGGCCTGTCCGGCCCAAGGGAAAGAGTGTAAAAAGTGCGGCCTACTGAACCATTACTTTAGAGTTTGCCGGAACCCAAAAACAGTTAAAAAACAACAGGGCATTTACATTGACCCCTCCCTCCGACAGTGGGGGCTGTGAACGCGAGTGATTTAGTGGAACTGGCCGTCAATCCGGAAAAATGGACATCATCGTTATTGATCAATTTTCTCCCAGATACAGGTGCTGACCTAGACGCCATCCCAGAATCCCTCTACAAGCGGAAGTTAAGCAAGGTGGCGCTGCAAAAAGGTGTACAACCAGTTACAGCAGTGAGGAGCCCGATTATCAGCATTGGCGTGTTTAGTGCGGTTATTGTGTGGACGACACGTGACAAAGTGTCCCGATCAGTAAACACCACTGTTCACGTGTTGCGCGAATTGAAGCAGCCAGTGTTGTCCAAAAGGAGCCAACAGACGTTGGGAATGCTTCCAGCCGCCTATCCGCATGCATACGTTGGAATTGTGGCGAGCCCGCCACCTACTGACAAACAACGACATGCCGATCTCAAAACTCTCATGAACGAATGCCCGCGGATTTTTGACGGAACCTGCCACCAGATGTCGGGACCACCATGCCATTTCCAGTTGATGGAGAACTCGCAGCCTGTGGCAATGAGGGGCTCTCGCCCAATATCCGTCCCTTTGCTGCAAAGAGTTAAGGCAGAGTTGGACAATCTCGAATCTGCTAACATCATTCGAAGAGTGGTAAAGCCCACAGCCTGGGTACATCCGTTTATAGCTCTTCCGAAGAAAAACGGTGACATCCGTCTGGTAATCGACTTTCGTGAGTTGAACAAGTGCATAATTAGGCCGAATTTTGAAACGGCCACACCTTTTCAGGCAGTGCGCCCCATTCCGCCCGGAATGAAATTTTTACAGTCATTGATGCACTGAAAGGGTATCATCAGGTACCGCTAGATGACGAATCGATCGACCTGACAACATTTTCTACTCCTTTCGGGCGATATCAGTACCTTCGTCTTCCGTTTGGCGTCTCGCATGCAGGTGACGACTACTGCCGTCGAGTGTCGGAAGTTTTTGATGATCTCCTGAATTGTCGACGCATCGTTGAAGATATTCTCGTATACTCCGCAACGTACGATGAGCACATCGAAGCGGTACGAAAATTATTCCATCGAGCAGCAGCTCACAACGTTGCCATCAACACCACCAAAATAGTGTTCGCCCAGCCCGCTGTTACTTTTGGCGGTTACGTCGTCGATGCTGACGGTTTTCGCCCGGATCCAGAGCTCACCCGAGCTATCCGCGAGTTTCCAACACCCGGCTCGATTACAGACGTCCGTTCATTTTTTGGACTTTGCCAGCAAGTTGGCAATTTTTCTGACCAGCTGGCCGCTGCATTAGATCCATTATCCCCACTGCTCAAAACTGGCTACACATGGGAATGGACCACTAAACATGAAGAAGCTTTCACGGCAGCAAGAACACTCTTGTCTACCGTTCGTGATTTAGCGTTTTACGACCCAAAGCGCCCGACAAGTCTTCGTGTTGATGCATCACGGCTTAATGGACTCGGATTTTTACTTAAACAGCTCGACGATTCAAAAGTGTGGCGTGTTGTGCAAGCGGGATCTCGTTTTCTCTCTAGTGCTGAAACACGTTATGCCATGATCGAACTCGAGTGTTTAAGTGCGGCATGGGCTATGAATAAGTGTCGTCAGTTTCTTGAAGGACTTCCTTCGTTTGAATTAGTGACGGACCACAAACCATTAGTGCCCATTCTGAACAGTTATGCTCTAGACAAACTAGACAACCCCCGTTTGCTTCGTTTACGCCTTAAGATGCAGCGCTACTCATTTATTGCTCGTTGGGTGCCCGGAAAACAAAACTCCGATGCTGATGCCCTCTCTCGAGCGCCGGTCGATAAAGCAACCACTAGTGATGAACTGGGTGAAGGATTGCCATCTTTTCAGGGAAAAATTGCTCTGATGAGTCTTTCCGGCAATCAGCTATCACAAACTGATCCGAATCTCGACCCAGTGTTAGAAAAGATTAAGTGTGATGCAGCCATCGATCCGGTAATGGTAAAACTGAGAAATCAAATCATCTCAGGTTTTCCAAACGACAAGTGTAATTTAGACAGTGACTTGCGTCCCTTTTGGAGTGTAAAAGAACGTTTAGCAATCGATGACTCAGATGACATGATTGTAATGGGACCTCGTGTCGTTATTCCGCATTCTATTCGTGCAAACATCCTGCGTGATTTAGTGCAGATGCACCAAGGTGCAACAAAAACAAGTCAACGAGCCCGTTTATCGGTATACTGGCCGAACATTGATAATGACATTGTGAACGCCACCAGAAATTGTAAAACATGTACAAAACATCTACCTTCACAGCAACCAGAGCCGTTTCGAGTCCGTCCACAAGCAACGCGTCCGTTTGAACAAATCCATGCGGATCTAGGCGAAGTGAATGGCCGCCATTTTTTAGTGATGGTGGATTCATTCAGTGGTTGGCCTCATGTGGTTGCATTTCGTGACAGAAAAACAACAGCACACAATGTCATTGGCCATATCCGTAATTTTTTTTCTAGCGTAGGAGCTCCAGTCACCTTTTGGTCCGACAACGGGCCGCAGTTTGGTGCAGCAGAGTTCCAGCGTTTTCTCACGGATTGGGGGATTACTTCCCTCATGTCTTCACCATATTATGCTCAATCCAATGGCCGGGCTGAAGCAGAAATCGACTCAATGAAGACGCTCATCCGTGGATCATGGACAGCTGGCGCATTTAACGAAGAGAAATTCGCCAAAAGTATCCTGCTTTTCCGAAACGCGCCGCGATCTGGCGGAGCAAGTCCAGCACAGTTGATTTTCAACCGTCCGGTGCGTGACTGTCTGCCAGCTCATCGCCGCTCATTCGCACCAGAATGGCAAAAAGCAGCCGATGTACTTGAGAAACGGGCGAGACGGTCCAAGGAGCTGCAAATAGCTCATTACAACAAGCATACGCGACCCCTCGCTCCGTTTATCATAGGCAACCATGTCCTGATCCAGCATCCCATCAGTAAGCTGTGGTGTACCCCTGGAGTAATCGTAGAAGTCGGCCATCATCGAGACTACCTCATCAAGACTCCAGCCGGGCGGATTTTTCGGCGCAATCGGCGTTTTCTTCGCCCTCGCGTACCCGTATTTCCAGCTACTACACCAGCTACTACACCGGCTACTACAACAGTCCAGCCGGAAGTCGTTCAACCGCCGCAACCGGAACCAACCGAGCCACCGGAACGAGAGAATCCTGCTCCACCGGTACAAGAAAATGCTGTTCCACCGGTGTTACGCCGTTCAACAAGGAAAAAACAGCCGCGGCGCCACTTCTTCCCAGCCGAGTGGACACAATAACACCCATCCCAGTCTCATGTTTACTTATTCATGGCAATGTGTGTGTTGTGTGTCCCCAGTTATTATTTTTCCCTAACATGTTTAAAAAGCAAAGTTAACAATGTACGTTATCTTTGCTCATTGAAAGGGGCGTGTGATGACGCCATCTGGCAACACCGCACCCGTCGGCTCTATATATAGGGGAGAACCCCTTCCCTCTGTGTCAGTCTCTGTCTGCTCTTCATAGAGCACTGGTCGCAGGTGTATCCAATACACGTTGATCCAAGCCGCATCCTATTTCTCTCATTCTAAGTTCATCACAAAAACCCTCTGATACCATGAGTTTTAACTTCTATATGTAAACAGGATCAAATATACTAGTATTCAATGTAAATACACTGTGATACCACGAGTTTTTACTTCTATATGTAAACAGGATTAAATATACTTGTATTTAATGTGAATACACTGCGACACCATTAGTTTTTACTTCTTTATGTAAACAGGATCAAATATACTTGTATTCAATATGAATACACTGTTATATTATGAGTTTATATTTCTACGTGTAAAAAAAATCCAATATACTTGTATTCAATGTGAATACACTGTGATACCACGAGTTGTAACTTCTATATGTAAACAGCATCAAATATAATTGTATTCAATGTGAATAAACTGTTACATTATGAGTTTATACTTCTACAGGTAAACAAAATCAAATATACTTGTATTCAAAGTGAATACACTGTAATATTATGAATTTATACTTCTACATGTAAACAGAATCAAATATACTTGTATTCAATGTAAATACACTGTTATATTATGAGTTTACACTTCTACATGTAAACAGAATCAAATATACTTGTATTCAATGTGAATACACTGTTATATTATCAGTTTAATCTTCTACATGTAAACAGAATCAAATATACTTGTATTTAATGTGCATACACTGTGATACCATCAGTTTTAACTTCTATATGTAAACAGGGTCAAATATAATAGTATTCAATGTGAATACACTGTGATACCACGAGTTTTTACTGCTATGTGTAAATAGGACCAGATATACTTGTATTCAATGCGAATACACTGTTATATTATGAGTTTATACTTCTACATGTAAACAGAATCAAATATACTTGTATCCAATGTGAAAACACTGTGATACCATGAGTTTTTACTTCTCTATGTAAACAGGATCAAATATACTTGTATTCAATTTGAATACACTGTGATACCATTAGTTTTTACTTCTATATGTAAACAGGATCAGATATACTTGTAATCAATGTGAATACACTGTTATATTATGAGTTTATACTTCTACATGTAAACAGAATCAAATATACTTGTATTCAATGTGAATACACTTTTATATTATCAGTTTAAACTTCTATATGTAAACAGAATCAAATATACTTGTATTCAATGTAAATATACTGTTATATTATGAGTTTACACTTCTACATGTAAACAGAATCAAATATACTTGTATTCAATGTGAATACACTGTGTTACCATGAGTTTATACTTCTAGATGTAAACAGAATCAAATATACTTGTATTCAATGTGAATACACTGTGATACCATGAGTTTTAACTTCTATATGTAAACAGGATCAAATATACTTGTATTCAATGTGAATACACTGTTATATTATGACTTTATACTTTTACATGTAAAAATAATCAAATATACTTGTATTCAATGTGAATACATTGTTATATTATGAGTTTATACTTCTACATATAAACAGAATCAAATATACTTGTATTCAATGTGAATACGCTGTTATATTATGAGTTTATACTTCTACATGTAAAGATAATCAAATATACTTGTATTCAAAATGAATACACTGTTATATTATTAGTTTATACTTCTACATGTAAACAAAATCAAATATACTTGTATTCAAAGTGAATACACTGTTATATTATGAGTTTAAACTTGTACATGTAAACAGAATCAAATATACTTGTATTCAATGTGAATACACTGTGATACCATGAGTTTTTACTTCTATATGTAAACATGATCAAATATACTTGTGTAAGATTTTCCAGACGTGTATTTATTTGACTTCTACAATAGCAATACAACCGAACCAAGAAGCATGACACTACTCTGACTATTGTCGCGAATAACATTGCTTTTATACAGATTTGCAAGTGGCACATTGGGTGTGGCTTAGATGGCGGTGGCGTGTGGTCACTTGGTCATGTGGGCGTTTCCTTGGTGTACACCTTGCGTACACTCAATGTCCGTGCAGATTTTCCATCTTCTGTAAAGCGTAAATAATGCAGTTGGCTCGTTACATTCCTTCCCCCCTGTGCGGCAGGATAAATTGGTCCTCCAATTTCACCTTTGTGTGCAGACTTCAGGTCTTAGGAAAAGCAACGTGAATTGCGCCATAATATATATTTATAAGAAGCGTCTAAAATATTGTAGCATTGGTAACTTTTTGCGCTGATTAAAATAATGGGGTGTTATTTTCTTTTAGATGATGTCTGGCTGTTGGTACACTAATTTTTTCTTTTTAGCACTTGGAATTTTCGGAATAGATTTCGAATGCTAATTTCGTCATCTATATAGTCCTGTGCATATTTTCCGTCAATATTGAGGTTATCATCTCGAGCTCCTCGACGTAACAATATTTCTATAATATCTGTATGCCTGTACCTTACAGCTATTTGCAACGCAGTTTCCTTTGATGTGCGTGATCTCCTATTGATGAATTCCGCTGGACATACTTCCGCGACGAATTTGTTATTATATTTAGCAGCATAATGTAACACTGTTTCTTCATCCAGCGTTTGGTGCACAATAATTCGATCCATCCACAAATATTTAACACATTCCATATTATTGAGAGCTATAGCCACTAGTAATGGTGGCTCTCCCATGCTGTTTTGGATGTTGAATGTGTTACCGTGATGGGATAGAATACGGAGTAAATGGACATTATTATCCGCTGCTGCTCGGTGTGCTATTGTCATCTCCTCCTCGTAAATATTGCTATCAGCTCCGTATTGAAGGAACATATCCGTCACATCGAATCTTTCTTTTATCACACTCCCGTGTAATAATGATGTTCCATTGGGGAAAACAGTGTCCAGAATTTGTTTTATGTTTTTCCCATTTTCTCTTGCTTCTAGTAGGTGGTTTCTGATCATTTCTCTTGATACTTCCAGCAAATTGTAGTTGAACTCTCCTTTCATCAACATCGTTATGGCGACAATTCTTCTTCGTGTCATCTCTGTGTCCATAGCTGGGAATGTTTTCATCATACAGTTTTTACAGTAGGCCTTTTGTGTTATTAAGGTAACTGGTAATGACCAAGTTTCCTGTTCTTCTTCGTTGTTGATTACACTTACTGCCTTACAGTTGGCGACCGTTTCACTGTCTGATGACGATGGGTCTAAGTCACTTTCTATTTTACTGTAGTAGTGACCCACTTTACTCGATGATGTTTCTTCTTCTTCCGTTTCTAATGATGATATAGAACTTTTCTCTTGCATAAATTCACAATCGCTTTCACTATCGCTGTATCTTTTCTTTTGCATAAACTCGCAATCACTGTCACTATTGTTGTATCTTGTTACGTCTTCTTCCATATTTATATTCCGTGATACCTGCATACTTTCACTTGCGTTCGCACTAATTTGTATCTCACCTTTAGCTTCATTACTCATTAGACTAGCTAAGAGTTCGTCTTCCCAGTCGTTTCCTGTTGGTAGCGTTTCACTTATTTCCAATTGCGGGGTATCTTCTTCAATCCAAGTCATGAAGATTTCATCACTCCAGTCAACATTTGTTAGTTCTTCGTTTTTCTTGGTTTGATTCATTTTTTTTTATGTATCTTTCCGTGGAAGGTTGGTAATACAACTAAAAATTTTTTCTTGCTTGTTTGTCTGTTATATAGTTGGAGTACCCACCCCTAACATGCTCAAGGTTGCTTACGATTATCTACTAAAGAAATATACTTTGAATGTCAATGTTTTTTAGATGTCCTTTGTCTTTTAACTATCTTCTAGTCTGAGAAGCTTTTCTACAATATATGTGAATGTTTTGTTTAATTGATCCCTCCTTTTTAAGAAAAAACTTCTTACCCTATATGTAAATGCTAGATTTTAACGACTCCTCCTTATATAGAGTTTCAGTCTCGTACACGATTTCTCTCTTCTGCAAAGTGGTTTATGGAATGTTATTTCTTCCCACCCTCCCTTTTTATTTTTTATTATTTAAATTTTTTATTTTTTTTTTTATTATTATTATTTTTTTTTAAGATTACGTCAAGGCGATCGAAGTAGTCTGGTGTAGCGTGGTCTTTGTTCTTCAGTTGTCGCTTGACTGTCTTTGTTGTTGTTTTTGAATCCCCACTTCCCGTAATATATACTTTAGACTTCGTTTTTCAGCATCTTGCTGAACTTAAAACGACTTTTTCACTCTTCCACCCGTTGATGTTTCCAAATATCGTCGCTTCACGACTGCCGATGTGCAGTTGTTCGAAGAGTTGTTCAACACGGCTCGAAGTGGTGTATCCTTTCCCGTTGCTCCCGTATCTGTGGTACAGCCTGTTTGGTGCAACGACTTCTACTACAAGTAAATCCATCTTTTTGTTCATTTGTGTTATCCTTTTCTTGTTTTCTGAATTCTTTTATTGTTTTGTTATTTTTGTTATATTTTCTTTTATTTTATTATTATTGTGTTTTTTTTTTTATAGTGAATATCCTGGCTACGCCCGACTTCGCGATATTCTTCCACTGCTGCACGCACGGTTCTTGTGGTGGGCAGAATCCGGGATGATATTTATCATCCTTCGGTTTCGGTTTCGAATCTATATCCGGAGCTGACGTATTCCGATATCCAGATACGACTTGAGCACCGTCAAGTCCGATTGGCTGTTTTGAATCATTTGACTGATTCTGCTGAGGAAGATTGATTTGCTTTCCGTCGGTATGTTCTATTTTCACTATGGTTTTGTTTTTGTTTTTGTTTTTGTTTTGGTATTGGTTTTTTTTTTGTTTTTGTTTTTGTTTTTGTTTTTGTTTTTTTTTAACTACTGATTGGAAATAAAATCCTTTACTACATCTACGATTTTTTGTTTTTTTTTTTCCTTTTTTTTATTAATCGTTATTTGTTAATTGTGCGTTTTAAATGGTCTTCTGGAGTACATCTGCATAGATCCTCCCACACCATTCCGTAGCCAACGACATAGCTGCATGTCGTGTGACTTCCCGTACATTCCTTGTTTTGCTCGTTTTCCCATTTTAATTCTTCGATAGGATACAATTTTCCTTTCTTTGGTGGACTCGGTGTGTTTATCGACGTAAGGGTTTCTTTTGGTGTTTCTGTCGCTGACGTCATTAAAGGTGCAAATTCCCTAATGAACGGTTTTTCATTTGCTCCTCCAGCGCTGTAGATGGGTTCTGGTATCATGGAATCCATTTCTTGAATATCACTTTCACTCACTTTACGTGATTGTTTGCGTCGTCTGAAGCTTTCCTTAATCCTTGGAATAGGATTACAGGCAATAAAAATTCTTAGACAGATGAGAAATAGGATGAATCCTATCGCGGAGAGAGCCATGATTTTTTAGGTGTCAAACCAGGAAAACATGTTTCCGATTTGATTGTCCTGTTCTTCTGTTACTAGGATGTTAGGTAACTCTTTGCTTTCTCCTTCATTAATTCGTCCCACCAGGTCATTTAGGATGTTCAGCTGTTCCATTTCCATTGTTCCATGAGCTGGGTGGTTCCTTAATCCATAGTCGAAACTGTTTAAGTGCAGTTCTTCGAATTCTGCAATTAAATCCAGATTTGAGGTGTGTATGGTCGCCTCTTGTTTAATCCAGTCTCCTGCTGTTGCATTATGTTGCCACGTATGAGGATATCCGTTGATGTTTATCAATTGTGATTTCCAAAAGCATTCCGAATACGGGTGAATAGACCATCCGTCGAGTCCTATCGTACAGTTGTTTTTTCCGTAAACGAAAAATGGCTGGAACCCACACTTGGTCTCTTTTGCTGATAGTGATATCCTTTATGGGTAGCATTGTTGCAATGTCATGGCCTGACGAAAACCATATATCCTTGAACACATTGGAAGTCCGAGTGCGGCGGCTGCAAGCAATCCATTTGTTTTGGCTAAGATTATGGCTTGCGTTCGTTTTATCTTTGATAACTGGCAGTACACATCCCGAATTTCTTTTGCCAATTTATTGTCGTGTTCAGTTTCAATACTGATGTTGTATTGCTCCGTGCTTTTTCCAAGCTCGTATTTTATCAAGTCACTTAGCTCCTCAGTGGATTTTGGTAGACCGTTACTTGTATTAGCGTCATTTAGCGGTCGATAGTCATCTACTACAAGTTCGTGTGCTGTATTTTCTTTTTGTTGTCTTGGAGCCTTAAATTGATCATTTGATTTTTTGTCTTGAAATTCTGACTTATCTCGGGTTGTATTGTGTTGTCTCTCAATTTTGTTTATATCTTTTTCTTCGTTATCCTTTGATTTTGTTATTCCAGTGGTTGTTGTTTCACTTGGCTGTTCTCTTATTTGACTTGGTGTAAGATATTTTAGGCTTATAGTTGGCTCGGTGGACGAAATAATTTCAGCTTGGTTAGATTTTGGTTTTATTGTGTGTGTCGTTGTGGATTCTGTGTTAATTTTTTCTGTAGTTGTAGATGACTGTGACGTGATAGTCGTTTTGAGTGACGTACTAGTTAATGTTGTTGATGCGGTTGTTGATGTTTTTGTTGGTAATTTCTCTGCTTCTGTTGATTTTGTAGTAGATTTTGATGTTGTAGTTGATTTGGGTGTAGATGCTGGTATTTGTGTGATAGTGGTTGTTTTTAGTGTGGTAGTACTTGGCTTTTGAATGATGGTGGTCGGTTTTTTTGTGGTAGTGGTCTGTTTTTGTGTGGTTGTTGTCGGTTTTTTTGTGGTTGTGGTCGGCTTTTTTGTGGTAGTAGTTGAATTTGTTGTTGTTGTTTTGAATGTTGTTGTCGGTTTTGTTGTGGTTGTGGTCGGCCTAATCGTTGTTGTTGTTGTTTCTGTCTTCGCACTTGTTGTTACTGTGGGTGCAATGGAGGGTATGACTGATTTATCTGTTGTAGCAGTCATGGATGTTGCTGACTTTGTCGTTATGATTGAATTTTTCGTTATTCCTTCCGTTGCGTTTGTTTTATAGTTAATCTCCTTTGGATCACGATGGTTTAATGGTGGCAAGATTGGTAGATTTTTTCCAAATAAGGCGTGTTGCGTATGTAGAGATATTATTGCTGCTGCCGACAATGTTCTAGGTTGATGTGGATTCCGGTACTCGAAGCTAAAATGTTGTTTCTGGCTTGTTCCATGACAGTGTCCCAACGATAATTTGTCGACCCGTCTTGTTAGGCATTTCCGGTCCGAAGCGCCTGAACGAAGTCCTGTTCTATCACTGGCCATTAATTGTCTTGTGTGATCGAATGTTCCCAAGATGGAACTTTTATCTGAGCATTCGTGCAGGATGAGCATCGTTGTGTTCGCTTTAATGCAGTTGTTTGTGTTAAATGGTCTTATCGTGAAGTCGGAGGAATATTCGAAGGCTTGGCCCTTGCTGGAGGCTTCGCTACAGTTAGCCACGGTTGTTTGTGATTGCACCAAGGGGTCATTACTCGTTAATAATTTTTGTAGGCTTGTTTGACATTTGATCCAATTAGGATCGCATGCTTCGAGTGTTATTGCTTTGTTGACGCCATTGTGTGTTAAACATTTTTCATCGGGTGACTTACCATGTTTCATTAGTCCCCATCCTATCATGTCCCATATGATATTTCCTCTCCCATGGTTCCGTTTCAATAATCCTCCGAAAATTGGCGAACTGACGGTTGTTGTTACTGATGTCCTCTGTTCCAACTGGATTTCTTCGAATTCGTCAATGGATGCATCTGGGAAATTGTCCAAAACATGCGGGTTTGTTGTTAGGATTTCGATAACCCATTGTTGACTTTCACTAATTGTTCCCTGTCTACTGCACATTTTTAGTGTTGCCAATCTAACTCGTCTTTCTTCTTCATCATGTAAGGTGATGCATAGACCTGTTTCTAGAGAAATCCATTGGTAGTCCAGTATCCATCTTGATGTGTTTTCGGTACAATTTTCTGCCATAATTTGGTTGTTTTTATTTGCCACGATGCAGATGTTAGTGTTTATAAGCCTTATGGTGGTATCTACGATGTATTCGAATTTTGTTTCTGTTGGCAAAGGATCTTGGATATCATATTGGTTGTGGACTGATACTTGCGTGTTTATTGATGAGCCATTAACCATGAGATACGCAATTGTATCTTTTTTAGTCAATATTCCATTTTCTTCTACGTTTGTTATTATAGGATGTCCCATTCGTATCGAACCCCATGCATACGAGATGCTGTAAAGTCTTTTCCCCATAGCTTCTTTTTCAGTACGATTATCAAGAAATTCAATTTCGTTATTAGTCGACCGTTTTACTTTGCTCGCTACTGGGTCTGCGTATTCATTGCAAGACCATGTATCTAGATTTACTTGGTTCTCACAGGATGGTAATGAAATTTTAAAATTTTTATATAACTTTGTGGTCGTCTCTCCTGGAAAAACAAGAAATGTCAAAGGCATCCCTACTACTTTAAATCCAGGTTGGGTAAATTCTTTATTATTTATATCTGGTTTGTTAGAGAAAGTTATTTCTATCTGTTTGTTATTATCTAGAAGACGGCTAGTGTTTACATTAATCCTTGAGTTTGTTAATTCTATATACCCTTCACCTTTAAAAATAATTTGTGAATTTGATGAATTCGTTGATCTATCTCCCCACACTATGGTGTTATGATTTTGTGTATACTCCCCTTCTGGCTGAGTGGTGTTTAAAAATCCAAATGGACTTTCCACTAAGCTTTCTGGTGTCTCTTGTTTTAATGTTATCTCTTCCGCTAAGCAATTTAATGCATGGTATTCTTTAATAGCATACCACTTCCCTTCCCCTGTAGGAGTTGATGTAAAACTCAACGTTGTTGTTCCTGCCTGCATAAGATTACCCCCACATTTTTTATTATTTACCATTTCCCAGCATTCAATTGCTGAGAGTAATTTTGTTTCCTGTGAATAAACTGTGTCAAAAGACCCTATCCAGAAAGATCCGGTTATTTTCTTTGTCTTAATCCATTGTTTGCAAGTCCATCCTTTCCAAGTTTTTACTGGATTTTGTTTAGTCATTAGCGTATAATTTGTTAGGTATCGTGGTTGATGGTTAGTGCTGGGGTTTTTGCAATAGTATGGTGAGTTAATATCTAGAATTTCTCGTGTTTTAACATAATTGCAATCGCATACAGACGAGAAGATTGTGCGGGTTGTTTGCAATGTAGTTAGAATGAAAATGAGTAGTAACTTTTTCTCCATCTGTTTAAAAAAAATTAATTGTATTTTAGAAATTGGATGCCTGATTTCTCGATCTTAAATTATATCGTGAGGTTGTCCTAAATTCAGAATTAGTCTGGCCTATTGGATTGGGGAATAGCATTCTTGGATCTAAGAATGATATTATGGGTTGTTCCAGTCCAAGTTGCTTTTTAGGCCTCCCTGGTCTTCGTCTAATGGCTGTCGTTTCTGCTTTCTCTCCGACTACCTCTTGTTTTTGTTTGGCCGGAACATCTCGTGCCATATAAGGTTTAAGTCGGTTGCAGTGAACAATCGATTTTTGTTTTTCATTTGTAATGTTTTGGATTTCGTACGTAATTTCTGAGAAACCGCGTATGATTTTAAATGGACCATTCCATCTATTTATAAATTTTCCGGCTTGGGGTGGTGCTTTTAATAGTACCAGATCACCTGGATTGTACTTGACACTTTTTGTCCCGTCATCATAATACTTTTTCTGCTTCGTTTGAGCTTTGAACAAATGTTCGTTTGCTAATTCTTGTGCCTTTTTCCACTGGCGAGAATATTCTTCATGTTGATTTCCATCCATTTCGTAATGACGGTTGATCTTAATGTCGTTTGGTAGAATGGGTTCTCTTCCGTAGAAAAGGTAAAATGGGCTATCTTTAAGAGTTTCTTGTTTAGACGTGTTGTATGCGAATGTGACGAATGGCAGATATCTGTCCCATTCCTCGGGTTCGTCTACCACATAACTAGCAAGCATATCACATAGCGTTCTGTTAAACCTTTCTACTAATCCATCGGTTTGTGGATGATATGCAGTTGTACGCATCTGTTTTATCTTAAATAATTTACATATTTCTTGAAAATATTTGATAAAAAATTTGTTCCTTGATCTGTCAACACGATTTCTGGGGCTCCATATTTTGTTATTAACTTATTTACTAGAATATTGGCTATTGTTCGTGCGGTTTGATTTTTCATTGGAAATGTAAAGACAAATCTACTGGCATAGTCTGACAATACTAAAATATATTTATATCCCTTAACACTTTCTTGAATTGGTCCAACTACATCCATTGCAATTCTTTCCCATACCCTATCTACTGGTGGCAAATGTTGCAATGGTGCTTTACTCGTGCCAAATGCTTTTCGTCTTGCACACTTTAAACAACTGTTAACGTATGCCGTGACATCAGATCGCATAATTGGCCAAGAGTATTGCCTTTGTAGTCTTGCTAGAGTTTTATGTTATACCTAAATGTCCCGCTAGTATGTGATCATGATTTTCCTCCATGATTTCTCTTATTTTCACAATGGGAACTACTATCCTCCCATATTTATCAATTAGTTCTTGTTTCTCATTTAACTTATATCCATTTATATTTCCTTTTTTATTGCCGTTCTGTATTTTTTTAAGATTCTCTATTATTCTTCGGCAATAGTTATCTTCATGCTGTAATTCAGTCCATTCTTTCTCCAAATTATTAACCTGGGGTTCTGTTTTCGATTCTACCTTAGCAATGGGTAATATTGGAATACGACTAAGAGTGTCGGCGTTTTGGTGTGACTTACCAGGTCGATATCCGATTACGATGTCAAATTCTTGTAATTTCAATGTCCATCTTGGTAGTCGTCCTGCCGGTTCAGATTTGCTCATCAACCATTCTAAAGGTCGATGATCAGTGAATACCGTAAACTTCCGGCCGTATAAGTACGTTCTGAATACATCTACAGCATGAATAATTGCATATGCTTCTTTCTCTGTTGTTGACCATTTGGCTTCACGGTCGTTCAGATGTTTAGAAGTATACGCGATGACGACTTCTAGGTCGTCTGATTCACTGTGATCCTGTTCGTTGGTCGCAGCTGAATCCGCTAATTGAGGTGGAGGTTGTATTTGTGCCAAGACTGCTCCTATTCCGTATCCTGATGCATCCGTATAGATGATAAATTCGCGCGTGAAATTGGGATAGCTCAGAATAGGTCTAGATATGAGGCAGTTCTTTATACAATCAAAGGCGTCCCTTTGTTCTTCCCCCCATTTCCATTCGACTGACTTCCTTGTCATTGCTGTCAATGGATGACCTTTATCAGCGAAAGCTCTGATAAATTTTCGATAGTAGCTTGCTAGTCCCAAAAATGAACTCAATTCTTTTGTGTTTTTAGGTGCAGGGTAATTAATAATTGATTCCAATTTTTTAAGATTTGGTGTTATGCCTTGTTCTGATACTATGTAACCTAAATAGTCCAACTTCTCTTGAAAGAATTCGCATTTTTTTCGTTTTAGTTTTAAAGCCGCTTTTGTCAACAATTTAAAAACTTCTTCTAAATGTTTTATATGTTCGTCAATCGAACTACTGAAAACAATAATGTCATCTAGATAAACCAATGCAAACTTAAAAAGTACATCTTTCAGGATATTATTCATTGATCTTTGAAAAGTGCTTGGTGCATTTGTTAATCCAAATGGCATACGATTGAATTCATATTGTCCAAATTCACATATAAAGGCTGTTTTATATTTATCGCTTTCTTCTATTTCTATTTGCCAGTATCCGCTTAATAAATCCAGTGTTGAAAAATACTTTGAACAGCACAATGCATCTACAGTATCATCTATTCTAGGTAAGGGATATCTATCTTTTATTGTTATTTTGTTTAATTGACTATAGTCAATGCACATTCTCATTTCACCATCCTTTTTGTTAACCATTACAATGGCCGCTGAGAATGGACTATGACTTTCTCTTATTATTTTATTTTGTAGCATACTATTGTAAAGCATCCTCCCTCTCAGGTGAATGTCTTTACGGATTGAGACAAATATATGAACACGGAACTCGGAGGCGTTTACCCACAATGATGACAGTGTATTACTAGACTAGGCCATAAGAATTACACGGGAAAGGACATACAATATGACAAGGAAGGGGATAACGAGCCAAACCATAATGACCAACAGAATAAGGGCAATTTGGAAGCTTACCGATGTAGAGCGAGCGTTACGGGAGCGCACGTTGGTAAGACGATACGAAATGGCTTGTGGTAGCGAGAGCGGGACGCGGGGAAAACATACACGAAAATGGAGACGATTGGAAATACAATTCAGTTAGGCACTTACGGAAACAGGTAGTCGGAGAAACACTTGTAAGAGAAAACACTAAGGCAAGTTAGGTGTCGAACTAGTGTTGTTGAAGGCAACTAAACATTTAGCGAGCTGCTAGTTGTCTGATCTTTCTTAGATTTTTGGTTCACCATGAAACCTCGCATCTCGTCAAAGTGGCGTGATGCTGTTGACGCGTCGCTATGTCGCGAGTGCAGCCAATCAGAAGGTGTTTGTTTAATGGCTTGATTGGCGTCGCGCGTGCGACCAATCAAACGGATGTTTATTTAATGGCGTGATATGCGTCGCACGTGTGACCAATCACGGAAGTTTGTTTAGTGGCGTGATAATGCGTCGCACGTGTGAGTCAGACAGCAGGTGTTCAATTAGGTCAACGCTAAGATGTCTATGACAAATGGTTACTATGCGGATTACCATATTCGAATAATATGCAAAAGAAGAGTAAATGCAAGAGAGTAAAATGTAGACATAATTATATACCAAGGGAGAGTAAACATAATATTATAAGAATGCGGGTGTCATAATTAAATGTATTTGTAGGCCTTCGTTACACTATCAATCTTCGATTTTACCGTATTTTTTAGTGCTTCAGGCGTTCTACGCAGACGCTGATTAATTGGTGCGCTAGCTCCCGTATTAATGAAATGTTTGACATTAATAGCCAACCCAAGGTCTGATTCTTTATCTGCAAACAATCTTTCGTTTTTTACAAGCAACCATTCAATTTTTGTTTTTACTTCATTAGGAAAATTGGGTATTTTTCCTTAATTAGAAAGAAGTCCTTCTTTTCTAAGTTTCTATTTTCCTGGTTTGATAAATCTAATTGACTAAAAGCTTCTAAATTAATGTAGTCTTTTGTAGTTAATGGAAGTTCTTCTTCTTCTACATTGGATAAAGGCCTTAGTGGGATATTTATTCCCACTTCGGAAAAAGTTATGCTATACAATGGCAATATACTTTCGCAAAAACTATGTTCTACTCCATAGTGATCATAACTGATCTGCTTATTTTTTGTGTTAATTTTTACGTTATTACTAGCCAAAAAATCTAATCCTAAGATACAATTTTCATTAAGGTTTTCCATTACATAAAAGTTGTGGTTAATGAAATGATTCTTATTTATTGTTATTTTAAATTCATATTGGCCTAATGATTTAAGCTCTTGTCCTGATACTGGCTTAATATCGGATCATCGCTGTTTCTTATTTGTTTTAAATTTTTATCACTTATGTTAAAATAAAAGCTAGATGAAATTAAACTTGCTGCTGCACCAGTGTCTACTAAAGCTTTTGTTTCTTTTTCACAAATTCTAATTGGGATACGTATAAGTTTAGGTATTTCCGCCGTAAAGTTAGGTTTTACATGGTAGTGATTAATGCTATTGGAATTATAGAGTGAGTGGTTTCCTACATTTGACGTCGTGGTTGACGGTTGATACGTGCCATATCTGTCCAACATTCTCTTGCAATGTGTCCTTTTTTGTTGCACTTGTAGCACGTAATGTCACTGTTTTTCGCTGGTTGTGTGTTGTGAAAAGGTTGTACTCGTTGTTGATACTGATCACCAGTCGATTCACGCCATGGCTGATTTTGAGGGTTCCCAAAATTTGAGGGTTGGTATATATTCCTTCGCGGTTGATACAAATTATTCTGTGGCCGTTGAAATTGTCTTTGGTTTAGTTGCCGTTGGCCATTTTGATGTGGCCCGTATGAATAAGGTGTTTGGCGTTGCGTTGTTGCTTCTTGAAAACTTTCCCTTCCCCTCTGGGCGTTATAGTTTTCTCTATATGGGCTGGCTTCTCTGCTTCTGGAACAACTTGGTTCTCGGCTGCGTGAGTAGCTTGATTCGCGGCTGTTTTGCTGATTATTGTTAAATCGTACTCTCGGATACTGTGGTCTTGAATTGTGTTCCCGTGATTGTGATCTGCGGGGCTCGTATTGGTCAGTGGCTGCTATGACTGCAGTTTTTTTCTGTGATATTTCATTTTTATTAGCACATTCCATCTCTAAAATTTTCTGTCTTAATTTTTCTATTTCGAAATCCTGTTGTTTTCCATGGTGTGCAATGCCGGCAATGACTGCTGTTATTTCTTTGTCGTCATTGTTTTCTTTGTTTTGCAAGATCTGTTCTGAAATAAACAGTTGTTTGCATAGTGCATCAAAGTCGTTGGCATCTTCTGGCATTCGTAGGTAAAGTTTCGTTTTTATTTTTGGTAAGATCCCTTGGATTAAAATTTTAAATTTGGTGGTATCCCGCATCTTTTTTACTTTACTCAAGAGCTGGTCTTCCACAACCGTCTTGTTGTGGTCAAGTTTTTCTTCTTTTCCTTCGATTCCGTCGTATAGGTTGTTTAGTCTTGACACGAAAGCTCTGCAGTTTTCTTCCGGTTTCTGTTTTAGCAGCAATAATTTTTTCTTTAAGGCGGCTAGATCATAAGCGTCTTGGAATCTTGCTATGATTGCTGATCGCCAGTCATCGTATTCAAGTTCATCTCCTTGCTCTGATACGTATTCTTCGTGCCAATCCAGAGCTTCACCTTTAAGTCTGTCTGAAAAGAATCGTAATTTTTGGGTGTCGTCCCAGTTGTTGTTTCTTGCTACGTGCTCAGCTGTTTTAAGCCACTCCGTTATCATTTTGTCTGTGCTTTTTTCTTTGTATGGGGGGATGGATTTTTTATCTTCTCGAGAGAACAGTTCCCCCAATACTTTTACTATTAGTTGAGTAAAGGTTTTGATCATGTCTATTTCTTCTGCGGTTGGGGTTTTTTCTGTTGATTTTCCTATTGTGTTGTGTCTCGAAGTCTCAGCTTCCTCGGAAGTATCGTGGTCAACTCCCATGATTTTAAAATTTGATTTCTCTTTGTTATAAAGTTCGTTCTGTTTCTGCAATAGTTCTATTGTTTTATTCTGGGACTCTATTTGTTTTTTTAGAGTTTCAATAGTTTGCTGTTGCTTTAAAACGTGTTCTGTATCTAATTCGAAATGTAATGATTTGTCGTTTATTTCACTTAGTGATGTTAGTTGATTTGTTCTATTGGTTTTGAAACTTCTCCTGTATGTTCTTCTGTTCTAGAATTGTCTGAGCTCTCTGCTTCGATGTAAAAAGCTTCTTTTTGTTTATACTCCACTAGACGTTCCTCAAGGCGTTGTATCTTGCTCTCCTGAGTTGAAATGAGTGTTTCTTTATCTCTTATTTGTCTTTCGAGGTTTCTATTCCTTGCGGCTAATTCTAGTTGCCCTTTGTGTAGACAGCTTTTTTCTCCCTTTGTTGTTTCGAGAGAGTTTTTCAATTCTATAACCTACTTTTCTAATTCGTCGCTTCTTTCTTTCTGTGCCTTTTCGTGTTTCTTAACGGTATTATAACTTTCGAGGAGTAACTTGTTTTCGTTTTGGAGTTTGTTTATATTTTCTTGACCTTCGGTTTCCACGTGTCCTGTGGTTTCTTCCTTCTTTTTCAATAGTTTTTTAAGATATTCTTCGTTTTCTGTGTTTTTTCGAAGTATTTGTTCTAATTCACTGATTCGCTGATAAGTTTTTTCTAGTGAATTCTTTAAGAATTCGTTACTTTCTATTATTTTCTCGGTCGATTGATTTGGGTTCCTTTCTTTTTTTGCAATTTGTTTTTGTAAGTTAAAGTTTTCTAAACTGATTTCGTCTGTTCGTTTTTTCTCTGCAACTTGTTGCGCAAGTGCTTCTTCTTGTAGAACGGTGTTTACTTTGATCAAGAATTCTTTCTCTTTACCGTTAACAGTTTTTAACTGTTGTAAAAGAGTGTCTACGTTACTAAATTCTCCTCCGAGTGACTGAATCTGATCTCTTATAGTTTTTGTTGTTTTACTTATCGTCTCGTGAGTGATTTCGTCTGGCGTATTTAAAGTTTCTTTTAATATTAAGTACGCAAATTGGTATAAGGCGTTATGCGCCGCTTTATTTGCCTCTTTATTTCTATCTTCCAATTGTTTTATCGTGGTTGTTGTTGAAGTTGTTTGATAACTTTTTGATTTTTCCTTAGTATACTTGTATTCTAAGTCAACTAATTCTTTCCAGCTGAGAATAAATGCGGCTCTTGGCGTTTTGATTTCAGAGTTAGGACTTGTTATATCATGGATTTTCAAATTTGGGTTTACTGGTGGTGAAGTTTCGTTAGTTAAGTCTGGGTAAACGGAGTCGGTCCTGAGAGTAGTCTGTGGTAAAAAAGATTTCTGCATTCGCTTACCGTGATGGATTTTGTTGACCGACGCAAGTAGTAAGAAAAAAAAATTATTAGCACTTTATCCTCCTGATTCAATTTTATTGTCTACTGTTCCGAAGTCTCTTTATACCGATGACCAAATCTTTTATTTCAATTTCAAGTCTCGTTGGGACCTCCAATTGTAAGATTTGCCAGACGTGTATTTATTTGACTTCTACAATAGCAATACAACCGAACCAAGAAGCATGACACTACTCTGACTATTGTCGCGAATAACATTGCTTTTATACAGAATTGCAAGTGGAACATTGGGTGTGGCTTAGATCGCAGTGGCGTGTGGTCATATGGTCATTTGGGCGTTTCCTTGGTGTACACCTTGCGTACACTCAATGTCCGTGCAGATTTGCCATCTTCTGTAAAGCGTAAATAATGCAGTTGGCTCGTTACACTTGTATTCCATGTGAATACATTGTGATACCACGTCTTTTTACTTCTATATGTAAACAGGATCAAATATACTTTTATTTAATGTGAATTCGCTGTTATATTATGAGTTTATACTTCTACATGTAAACAGAATAAAATATACTTGTATTCAATGTGAATACACTGTGATACCATTACTTTTCACTTCTATATTTAAACAGGATCAAATATACTTGCATTCAATGTGAATAAACTGTGATACCATGAGTTTTAACTTCTATATGTAAATAGGATCAAATATACTTGTATTCAAGGTGAATACACTGTTATATTATGAGTTAATACTTCTACATGTAAACAGAATAAAATATACTTGTATTCAATGTGAATATACGTTTATATTATGAGTTTATACTTCTACATGTAAACTGAATCAAATATACTTGTATTCAATGTGAATCCACTGTTATATTATGAGTTCATACTTCTATATGTAAACAGAATCAAATATACTTGTATTCAATGTGAATACACTGTGATACCATGAGTTTTACTTCTATATGTAAACAGGATCAAATATACTTGTATTCAATGTGAATACACTGTTATATTATGAGTTTATACTTCTACATGTAAACAGAATCAAAAATACTTGTATTCAATGTAAATACACTGTTATATTATGAGTTTATACTTCTACACGTAATCAGAATCAAATATACTTGTATTCAATGTGAATACTGATGAAAATATACAAGGAAAGGTATGAGCGAGGCTTCTGTATTCTTTAATACAGGATATGAGATAGTTCCAACTTGTTGAATATACTTGGCATAAACATTATTTGACACATTATATAATTACCAAAGCACACAAGTTGATAAAAGACAATTACCCGATAACAGAATAGAATGAATGTGAGTAAACGAAATACAGGAATACTTGACGGCTGTCAATGGACGTCGTCCCAGCGTGACTGACAGTAGAAGAGAGAGAGGGTGTTTCTAAACAGCAATAGAGGAAAAGTAAAGGAGATAGCCCACTGAGTTCTTCCAACCAGCGCCGTCTGGCGTCCGTTAGGTTATAACATGTTTTGCAATTCTCAACATTCCCCCTCTAACATGATACAGAAATGGGAACTCGCAGACAACAAAACAAATAACAAAATAAATAAAAATTCATAGAACTAATAAAAAAAAATAAATAAATAAATGCAAATAAATGAATTTTGTGTGTAGGTTTCTTATTCATGCATTCTTCGGAGATAGTAGATTTGATATTTCCTTCAGTGACGATCATACTCCAGCTAGAAAAATTTCAAGAGAAAGAATTATTGCTATGCCTTGAATGGGACAGATACGATTCCAATCAATTGCCGCAGTTCTGAGAAACGAGGATTCGGCAGGACTTTAGTGAGGGGATCCGCGAGCTGGTCTTTGGTAGAGATGTATGAAACATCGACGTCTCCGGCATCTTGGCGCTCCCGAACAAAATAATACCTCACATCAATGTGTTTGGTTCTTTGGTGAAATACAGGGTTTCTGATGAGTTGAATTGCGGATTGATTGTCGCACATCAGAGGTATGGGCTTGTTCCATTCTGGTGTTATGTCTTCCATCAAACGTTGGAGCCAGACAGCTTCCTTGGTTGCTTCACTGGCCGCGACAAACTCTGCTCTGTGGAGGACAACGATACACATGGCTGACGTCGACTGGTCCAGGCGACTGGACCTCCATGGAGGAGAAAAATGAATCCTGTGGTTGATCGTCGAGTAGTGGTGTCTCCGGCAAAATCCGAGTCGCTATATCCTTTAAGTTGGTCATTGATTGGGCCGAACCTAATTCCGTATTCTTGCGTGCCTTTGAGATAAGAAAAAATTCTGCGAACTGCAGCCCAATGATGTTGTTGAGGATTCTCGGTGAATTGTGCCACCTGGCCGACGGCGAATGCTATATCTGGACGGGAAGATATTGTCAAATACAGCAGACTTCCGATCGCTTCTCTGTATGGCACATCACTCAGGGATTCTCCTTCTGTATTGTAGGTCAACCGGCATCCAGGTTTAGCTGGAGTTCCTTTAGGATGTCAATCTGTCATATGAAAACGTTTGAGAATTTTTTTGATGTAGTCGGGCTGAGATAAATAGAGAGTTTTGTCCTGTCGGCTTCGAGTAATGGAGAGGCCAACAAAGTGATTGGCCTGAGTGCACCGCATTTCAAATATCTTGCTCAAGTATTCAATTATTTCAGTTACCATATCTCCGTTGGTACTGAAGACAAGACAGTCATCTACCCAGATTACTACGAATACAAGTTCATTTTTGCTTCGGCGGACGTAAAGACAGGGATCTGCGTTACTTGGTTGCAATCCAAACTTCTTGATAAAACTGTCAAAATGTCGGTTCCAAACTCGTGAAGCTTGTTTAAGTCCATATAAACACTTCTGGAGGCGACACACATGATTTTCTTGGCCGGCGAGAGCGTAACCTTCGGGTTGTTGTAGATATATTTCTTCGCTTATCTCCCCGTAAAGAAATGCTGTCTTTACATCCAGCTGCGACATATCTAAATCAAGAGCAGCCACAAGAGAAAGAATTACTCGGAAAGTGTCATACTTGACAACTGGTGAGAAAGTTTCTTCGAAATCGATCCCGGGTCGTTGGGAGAAGCCTTTCGCGACCAATCTTGCTTTATAACGAGGGGATGATCCATTGACTCCCGGTTTGACTTTAAATACCCATCGGGACTTGATCGATGTGCGATTAGGTGGTAGTGTTGTAAGGTACCAGGTCTTGTTGGACATGAGAGAATCGTATTCCTCTTGGATGGCGGCCTTCCACAGATGCGCGTCAGAGGACTCCATAGCTTCAGAAAAACTTGATGGTTCAGAGACTTCTGCTTGCTGGGTGTCGATTGACTGGAAAGATTTCCATTGACGCTTTGGTTCACGAATGCGTAAGGGATAAGGTGATGCACGCATTGGCGGAGGTGGATCCATCGGAATACTGGAATCGGGTTGTGGTGCTGAACTGTTGGAGAGAGTAGGGTCTGCCATTCGAGTTGAAGAAATTTCTAGATGTGATGATGGACTTTCAATCGGATCCGGATGATTCAGGCTCTCGTGTGATGTTTCTGGTTGGACCTGTGTCTCCTCTTCAATCTGAGGCATCACGTTGACTGCACTTATGGGTTGTTGTTCTGGTTTGAGAATTGAAGTAAAAGGCTCAGGAAGAGTTTCACTCGGATTATCAAGTTCTGGATTGGATGAGAAAAAAGGGAAAAGTATTGCATGTTTCGTCAAAAATAACGTCCCGACTTATTTTTATTTTTCTACCAACTGGATCCCAAAAGCGGTATGCTTTTTGGGTTAGTGAGTATCCAACAAAGTAGCACTTGAGGCTCTTTGAGTCCAGTTTACGTCTCTCGGCTTTAGGCACATGGATAAAAGCAGTTGATCCAAAGATCCGCAGATGTGAAATGTTGGGTTTTTTACCATACCAGGATTGATAAGGTGTAACTAGAGATTTGCTGCTGGTAACACGGTTGAGCGCAAAAACAGCGCAGGAGGTGGCTTCTCCCCAGAGCTCTAGTGGCAGGTGTTTGGCGTGTAGGAGGGAACGTCCGCCTTCAACAATGGTCTGATTGGCCCTTTCTGAAACTCCGTTTTGTTCCGGTGAATGAGGTGCAGATGTTTCAAGTTTGATTGCTTTGTCAGAGAGCCAAGCTTTAAAGGAGTTACTTGTGAACTCACCACCATTGTCTGCTCTGAGTGTGTGTACTAGATGACCAGTCTCGCTGCGAAGTACACCGACATAGTTCTTGAATGAATCAGCAACTTCCGACTTTTGTTTTAGAAAATAGATAACGCGCCATCCACTGTAGTCATCAGTGAAGGGCGCGAAATACTTTGCACCTCCTGGCGTATCTACGTGCATGGGGCCGCACACGTCAGAATGAATTAGCTGGCCGACCTCGTTTGCTCTGCTTCGTCCAGTCGGAAAAGGAAACCGACACATCTTTCCCGACACGCATCCTAAGCATGGCTGCTCTGGTATGCTGGCGTTGGTTAAAAGTTGAAGGCCATCTACGAATTGGTTGGATGCCATCCTCAAAATGGTCTTGTAGCTAACGTGTGCAAGCCGTTGGTGCCAAATGACGATTGAAGTTGGTGATGGTACTGCAAAACATGCTGAATCATTGGATGGCTGGAAACCTGAGAGCTTTGGGGTGATTGCTAAGTGATATAAACTCTTTCCAATGCACTCACCTACCATGACGGCTACTTCATTCTTTGCAAAAGTCACCCTAGTTTCAATGAAGTGAACAGATAATCCAACATCAGTTACAGCAGCGATGGATACAAGGTTTGTACCTAGGCCTGGTACAAAGAGAACTTTCTCAATCGTGATTTCTCGTTGAATGCCACCTGTTGTTACGAAGAATTCAATGCTTCCATACCCGCGTACGAGCAGACGAGCAGAGCCGATTCCATTTACATTCCATTTCTCGGATGAAATTGGCGTAAAAGTTCTGAAGAGTGAACGTTGATCGGTCATGTGCTGCGTAGCACCTGAGTCAGCGAACCAGTTCATGATGCATCGCCCAATGAAGCATGATGACGACATATAGGCATCTTCTTGAAGTGTGTGTTCGAGTTTCTTACCCACTTCTTTTTCTTCAGGTGTGACTGCTGGGTTAGCACTAAAATTGTTTTTGTTCTTTTTTGCATCTTCTTCGTCTCGAATTCTTTTTTGACACACCTCAATGGTGTGTCCAGCAATATTGCAGCGAAAATATTTGCAGAATCTGTATGGTTGCTGTCGATTGTTGAAACGGCCACCACGTCTTGTACCTCGATTTGCACGATCACGACCACGCGATGATGATGTTGAGCTGGAACTAAAATCTTGTGCATATGATGGGTGTTGATGAGCAAAAAATGCAGCGGCTTGAGGATCAGGTTGACCTGCGTTCCAACGTTTAGCCATCTCTTCTTCTTTTAATAAACGAGAAGTTAGTAAGGCCATTGTCCTATCTGCAAATGGGACGCTGTCCCATGCCGTAACGAAACTTCTGTAACTAGGAGGTAACGTGCAAATTATCTTCGTCATTATTGAAATGGCGTCAACAAGTGCTCCAATGTCTGTAAGTTGCGTGGCCATCGTCTCTATCTCCGTGATGTGAGTCATGATGTCTTGGTCAGGCTTGTAACGATACTCAAAGAATCTTGTTTGTAAGACATAGCGATTTTCCACAGCATTTCGGAGATATTGAGTTGTCAGACGTACCCACATTTGGTTAGCGGTATTGCAGTTTATCAATGATCTTTGTTGTTGACTCTCAATTGTTGAGATGAGGTAACCACGAGCAAGTGTATCTTTAGTGTGCCATGCTGTAATGGCTTCGACATTGTTGACTCTTCCTTCAACAATATTCTGTTAAGGAATTGACAGCATAGTCATTAACTGTTGTATCGTACAGTTCAAGATGAGTGTTGCAATAATATACCTCTACGGGAATAGTTTCTTCACCAGTAACAATTTTAACCAGCTCGTGCTGTTGCAGTAGGATCCAAAATCCAAGTTTCCACAATGGAAAATTCTGGCCGTTAAATTTGGCAATATGATTGACATCTCGCATTGAATTCATCTTGTAATTAAATGGTATAAGGTACTGGGCCCATAACCTGATGAAAATATACAAGGAAAGGTATGAGAGAGGCTTCTGTATTCTTTAATACAGGATATGAGATAGTTCCAACTTGTGGAATATACTTGGCATAAACATAACTTGACACATTATATAAATACCAAAGCAAACAAGTTGATGAAAGACAATTGCCCGATAACAGAATAGAATGAATGTGAGTAAACGAAATACAGGAATACTTGACGTCTGTCAATGGACAGAATCAAATATACTTGTATTCAGTGTGAATACACTGTTATATTATAAGTTTCTACTTCTACGTGTAAAAAGAATCAAATATACTTGTATTCAATGTGAACACACTGTTATATTATGAGTTTGTACTTCTACATGTAAACAGAATCAACTATACTTGTATTCAATGTAAATACACTGTTATATTATGAGTTTATACTTCTACATGTAAACAGAATCAAATATACTTGTATTCAGTGTGAATACACTGTTATATTATGAGTTTCTACTTCTAGATGTAAACAGAATCAAATATACTTGTATTCAATGTGAATACACTGTGATACCATTAGTTTTACTTCTATATGTAAACAGGATCAAATATACTTGTATTCAATGTGAATACACTGTTATATTATGAGTTTATCCTTCTACATGTAAACAGAATCAAATATACTTCTATTCAATGTGAATACACTGTTATATTATGAGTTTATACTTCTACATGTAAACAGAATCAAATATACTTGTATTCAATGTGAATACACTGTGATATCACGTGTTTTAACTTCTATATGTAAACAGGATCAAATATACTTGTATTCAATGTGAATACACTGTTATATTATGAGTTTATACTTCTACATGTAAACAGAATCAAATATACTTGTATTCAATGTGAATATGTCTATACGGGAATACTAATGGTATTCATCATCATGAACTAATGGTATTCAATGTGAATACACTGTGATATGACGTGTTTTAACTTCTATATGTAAACAGGATCAAATATACTTGTATTCAATGTGAATACACTGTTATATTATGAGTTTATACTTTTACATGTAAACAGAATCAAATATACTTGTATTCAATGTGAATACACTGTGATACCATTAGTTTTACTTCTATATGTAAACAGGATCAAAAATACTTGTATTCAATGTTAATACACTGTTATATTTTGAGTTTATACTTCTTTATGTAAACAGAATCAAATATACTTGTATTCAATGTGAATACACTGTTATATTATGAGTTTATACTTCTACATGTAAACAGAATCAAAACTACTTGTATTCAATGTGAATACACTGTGATACCATGAGTTTTTACTTCTATATTTAATCAGGGTCAAATATACTTTTATTCAGTGTGAATACACTTTATATTATGAGTTTATTCTTCTACATGTTAACAGAATCAAATATACTTGTATTCAATATGAATACACTGTTATATTATGAGTTTATCCTTCTACATGTAAACAGAATCAATTATACTTCTATTCAATGTGAATACACTGTTATATTATGAGTTTATACTTCTATATGTAAACAGGATCAAAAATACTTGTATTCAATGTTAATACACTGTTATATTTTGAGTTTATACTTCTTTATGTAAACAGAATCAAATATACTTGTATTCAATGTGAATACACTGTTATATTATGAGTTTATACTTCTACATGTAAACAGAAACAAAACTACTTGTATTCAATGTGAATACACTGTGATACCATGAGTTTTTACTTCTATATTTAATCAGGGTCAAATATACTTTTATTCAGTGTGAATACACTTTATATTATGAGTTTATTCTTCTACATGTTAACAGAATCAAATATACTTGTATTCAATATGAATACACTGTTATATTATGAGTTTATCCTTCTACATGTAAACAGAATCAATTATACTTCTATTCAATGTGAATACACTGTTATATTATGAGTTTATACTTCTATATGTAAACAGAATCAAATATACTTGTATTCAATGTTAATACACTGTGATACCACGTGTTTTAACTTCTATATGTAAACAGGATCAAATATACTTGTATTCAATGTGAATACACTGTTATATTATGAGTTTATACTTCTACATGTAAACAGAATCAAATATACTTGTATTTAATGTGAATACACTGTTATACCATGAATTTTTACTTCTATGTGTAAACAGGATCAAATATACTTGTATTCAATGTGAATACACTGTTATATTATGAGTTAATTCTTCTACATGTAAACAGAATCAAATATACTTGTATTGAATGTGATTACACAGTTATATTATGAGTTTATACTTCTACATTAAACAGAATCAAATATACTTGTATTCAATGTGAATACACTGTGATACCATGAGTTTTATCTTCTATATGTAAACAGGATCAAATATACTTGTATTCAATGTGAATACACTGTGATACCATGAGTTTTATCTTCTATATGTAAACAGGATCAAATATACTTGCATTCAATGTGAATACACTGTGATATAAAGAATTTAACTTCTATATGTAAACAGTATCAAATATACTTGTATTCAATGTGAATACACTGTTATATTATGAGTTTATACTTCTACATTAAACAGAATCAAATATACTTGTATTCAATGTGAATACACTGTGATACCATGAGTTTTATCTTCTATATGTAAACAGGATCAAATATACTTGTATTCAATGTGAATACACTGTGATACCATCAGTTTTTACTTCTATATGTAAACAGGATCAAATATACTTGTATTCAATGTGAATACACTGTTATATTATGAGTTTATACTTCTACATGTAAACAGAATCAAATATACTTGTATTGAAAGTGATTACACTGTTATATTATGAGTTTATACTTCTACATTAAACAGAATCAAATATACTTGTATTCAATGTGAATACACTGTTATATTATGAGTTTATACTTCTACATGTAAACAGAATCAAAACTACTTGTATTCAATGTGAATACACTGTGATACCATGAGTTTTTACTTCTATATTTAATCAGGGTCAAATATACTTTTATTCAGTGTGAATACACTTTATATTATGAGTTTATTCTTCTACATGTTAACAGAATCAAATATACTTGTATTCAATATGAATACACTGTTATATTATGAGTTTATCCTTCTACATGTAAACAGAATCAATTATACTTCTATTCAATGTGAATACACTGTTATATTATGTGTTTATACTTCTATATGTAAACAGGATCAAAAATACTTGTATTCAATGTTAATACACTGTTATATTTTGAGTTTATACTTCTTTATGTAAACAGAATCAAATATACTTGTATTCAATGTGAATACACTGTTATATTATGAGTTTATACTTCTACATGTAAACAGAATCAAAACTACTTGTATTCAATGTGAATACACTGTGATACCATGAGTTTTTACTTCTATATTTAATCAGGGTCAAATATACTTTTATTCAGTGTGAATACACTTTATATTATGAGTTTATTCTTCTACATGTTAACAGAATCAAATATACTTGTATTCAATATGAATACACTGTTATATTATGAGTTTATCCTTCTACATGTAAACAGAATCAATTATACTTCTATTCAATGTGAATACACTGTTATATTATGAGTTTATACTTCTATATGTAAACAGGATCAAAAATACTTGTATTCAATGTTAATACACTGTTATATTTTGAGTTTATACTTCTTTATGTAAACAGAATCAAATATACTTGTATTCAATGTGAATACACTGTTATATTATGAGTTTATACTTCTACATGTAAACAGAATCAAAACTACTTGTATTCAATGTGAATACACTGTGATACCATGAGTTTTTACTTCTATATTTAATCAGGGTCAAATATACTTTTATTCAGTGTGAATACACTTTATATTATGAGTTTATTCTTCTACATGTTAACAGAATCAAATATACTTGTATTCAATATGAATACACTGTTATATTATGAGTTTATCCTTCTACATGTAAACAGAATCAATTATACTTCTATTCAATGTGAATACACTGTTATATTATGAGTTTATACTTCTATATGTAAACAGAATCAAATATACTTGTATTCAATGTTAATACACTGTGATACCACGTGTTTTAACTTCTATATGTAAACAGGATCAAATATACTTGTATTCAATGTGAATACACTGTTATATTATGAGTTTATACTTCTACATGTAAACAGAATCAAATATACTTGTATTTAATGTGAATACACTGTTATACCATGAATTTTTACTTCTATGTGTAAACAGGATCAAATATACTTGTATTCAATGTGAATACACTGTTATATTATGAGTTAATTCTTCTACATGTAAACAGAATCAAATATACTTGTATTGAATGTGATTACACAGTTATATTATGAGTTTATACTTCTACATTAAACAGAATCAAATATACTTGTATTCAATGTGAATACACTGTGATACCATGAGTTTTATCTTCTATATGTAAACAGGATCAAATATACTTGTATTCAATGTGAATACACTGTGATACCATGAGTTTTATCTTCTATATGTAAACAGGATCAAATATACTTGCATTCAATGTGAATACACTGTGATATAAAGAATTTAACTTCTATATGTAAACAGTATCAAATATACTTGTATTCAATGTGAATACACTGTTATATTATGAGTTTATACTTCTACATTAAACAGAATCAAATATACTTGTATTCAATGTGAATACACTGTGATACCATGAGTTTTATCTTCTATATGTAAACAGGATCAAATATACTTGTATTCAATGTGAATACACTGTGATACCATCAGTTTTTACTTCTATATGTAAACAGGATCAAATATACTTGTATTCAATGTGAATACACTGTTATATTATGAGTTTATACTTCTACATGTAAACAGAATCAAATATACTTGTATTGAAAGTGATTACACTGTTATATTATGAGTTTATACTTCTACATTAAACAGAATCAAATATACTTGTATTCAATGTGAATACACTGTTATATTATGAGTTTATACTTCTACATGTAAACAGAATCAAAACTACTTGTATTCAATGTGAATACACTGTGATACCATGAGTTTTTACTTCTATATTTAATCAGGGTCAAATATACTTTTATTCAGTGTGAATACACTTTATATTATGAGTTTATTCTTCTACATGTTAACAGAATCAAATATACTTGTATTCAATATGAATACACTGTTATATTATGAGTTTATCCTTCTACATGTAAACAGAATCAATTATACTTCTATTCAATGTGAATACACTGTTATATTATGTGTTTATACTTCTATATGTAAACAGGATCAAAAATACTTGTATTCAATGTTAATACACTGTTATATTTTGAGTTTATACTTCTTTATGTAAACAGAATCAAATATACTTGTATTCAATGTGAATACACTGTTATATTATGAGTTTATACTTCTACATGTAAACAGAATCAAAACTACTTGTATTCAATGTGAATACACTGTGATACCATGAGTTTTTACTTCTATATTTAATCAGGGTCAAATATACTTTTATTCAGTGTGAATACACTTTATATTATGAGTTTATTCTTCTACATGTTAACAGAATCAAATATACTTGTATTCAATATGAATACACTGTTATATTATGAGTTTATCCTTCTACATGTAAACAGAATCAATTATACTTCTATTCAATGTGAATACACTGTTATATTATGAGTTTATACTTCTATATGTAAACAGGATCAAAAATACTTGTATTCAATGTTAATACACTGTTATATTTTGAGTTTATACTTCTTTATGTAAACAGAATCAAATATACTTGTATTCAATGTGAATACACTGTTATATTATGAGTTTATACTTCTACATGTAAACAGAATCAAAACTACTTGTATTCAATGTGAATACACTGTGATACCATGAGTTTTTACTTCTATATTTAATCAGGGTCAAATATACTTTTATTCAGTGTGAATACACTTTATATTATGAGTTTATTCTTCTACATGTTAACAGAATCAAATATACTTGTATTCAATATGAATACACTGTTATATTATGAGTTTATCCTTCTACATGTAAACAGAATCAATTATACTTCTATTCAATGTGAATACACTGTTATATTATGAGTTTATACTTCTATATGTAAACAGAATCAAATATACTTGTATTCAATGTTAATACACTGTGATACCACGTGTTTTAACTTCTATATGTAAACAGGATCAAATATACTTGTATTCAATGTGAATACACTGTTATATTATGAGTTTATACTTCTACATGTAAACAGAATCAAATATACTTGTATTTAATGTGAATACACTGTTATACCATGAATTTTTACTTCTATGTGTAAACAGGATCAAATATACTTGTATTCAATGTGAATACACTGTTATATTATGAGTTAATTCTTCTACATGTAAACAGAATCAAATATACTTGTATTGAATGTGATTACACAGTTATATTATGAGTTTATACTTCTACATTAAACAGAATCAAATATACTTGTATTCAATGTGAATACACTGTGATACCATGAGTTTTATCTTCTATATGTAAACAGGATCAAATATACTTGTATTCAATGTGAATACACTGTGATACCATGAGTTTTATCTTCTATATGTAAACAGGATCAAATATACTTGCATTCAATGTGAATACACTGTGATATAAAGAATTTAACTTCTATATGTAAACAGTATCAAATATACTTGTATTCAATGTGAATACACTGTTATATTATGAGTTTATACTTCTACATTAAACAGAATCAAATATACTTGTATTCAATGTGAATACACTGTGATACCATGAGTTTTATCTTCTATATGTAAACAGGATCAAATATACTTGTATTCAATGTGAATACACTGTGATACCATCAGTTTTTACTTCTATATGTAAACAGGATCAAATATACTTGTATTCAATGTGAATACACTGTTATATTATGAGTTTATACTTCTACATGTAAACAGAATCAAATATACTTGTATTGAAAGTGATTACACTGTTATATTATGAGTTTATACTTCTACATTAAACAGAATCAAATATACTTGTATTCAATGTGAATACACTGTTATATTATGAGTTTATACTTCTACATGTAAACAGAATCAAAACTACTTGTATTCAATGTGAATACACTGTGATACCATGAGTTTTTACTTCTATATTTAATCAGGGTCAAATATACTTTTATTCAGTGTGAATACACTTTATATTATGAGTTTATTCTTCTACATGTTAACAGAATCAAATATACTTGTATTCAATATGAATACACTGTTATATTATGAGTTTATCCTTCTACATGTAAACAGAATCAATTATACTTCTATTCAATGTGAATACACTGTTATATTATGTGTTTATACTTCTATATGTAAACAGGATCAAAAATACTTGTATTCAATGTTAATACACTGTTATATTTTGAGTTTATACTTCTTTATGTAAACAGAATCAAATATACTTGTATTCAATGTGAATACACTGTTATATTATGAGTTTATACTTCTACATGTAAACAGAATCAAAACTACTTGTATTCAATGTGAATACACTGTGATACCATGAGTTTTTACTTCTATATTTAATCAGGGTCAAATATACTTTTATTCAGTGTGAATACACTTTATATTATGAGTTTATTCTTCTACATGTTAACAGAATCAAATATACTTGTATTCAATATGAATACACTGTTATATTATGAGTTTATCCTTCTACATGTAAACAGAATCAATTATACTTCTATTCAATGTGAATACACTGTTATATTATGAGTTTATACTTCTATATGTAAACAGGATCAAAAATACTTGTATTCAATGTTAATACACTGTTATATTTTGAGTTTATACTTCTTTATGTAAACAGAATCAAATATACTTGTATTCAATGTGAATACACTGTTATATTATGAGTTTATACTTCTACATGTAAACAGAATCAAAACTACTTGTATTCAATGTGAATACACTGTGATACCATGAGTTTTTACTTCTATATTTAATCAGGGTCAAATATACTTTTATTCAGTGTGAATACACTTTATATTATGAGTTTATTCTTCTACATGTTAACAGAATCAAATATACTTGTATTCAATATGAATACACTGTTATATTATGAGTTTATCCTTCTACATGTAAACAGAATCAATTATACTTCTATTCAATGTGAATACACTGTTATATTATGAGTTTATACTTCTATATGTAAACAGAATCAAATATACTTGTATTCAATGTTAATACACTGTGATACCACGTGTTTTAACTTCTATATGTAAACAGGATCAAATATACTTGTATTCAATGTGAATACACTGTTATATTATGAGTTTATACTTCTACATGTAAACAGAATCAAATATACTTGTATTTAATGTGAATACACTGTTATACCATGAATTTTTACTTCTATGTGTAAACAGGATCAAATATACTTGTATTCAATGTGAATACACTGTTATATTATGAGTTAATTCTTCTACATGTAAACAGAATCAAATATACTTGTATTGAATGTGATTACACAGTTATATTATGAGTTTATACTTCTACATTAAACAGAATCAAATATACTTGTATTCAATGTGAATACACTGTGATACCATGAGTTTTATCTTCTATATGTAAACAGGATCAAATATACTTGTATTCAATGTGAATACACTGTGATACCATGAGTTTTATCTTCTATATGTAAACAGGATCAAATATACTTGCATTCAATGTGAATACACTGTGATATAAAGAATTTAACTTCTATATGTAAACAGTATCAAATATACTTGTATTCAATGTGAATACACTGTTATATTATGAGTTTATACTTCTACATTAAACAGAATCAAATATACTTGTATTCAATGTGAATACACTGTGATACCATGAGTTTTTACTTCTATATTTAATCAGGGTCAAATATACTTTTATTCAGTGTGAATACACTTTATATTATGAGTTTATTCTTCTACATGTTAACAGAATCAAATATACTTGTATTCAATATGAATACACTGTTATATTATGAGTTTATCCTTCTACATGTAAACAGAATCAATTATACTTCTATTCAATGTGAATACACTGTTATATTATGAGTTTATACTTCTATATGTAAACAGGATCAAAAATACTTGTATTCAATGTTAATACACTGTTATATTTTGAGTTTATACTTCTTTATGTAAACAGAATCAAATATACTTGTATTCAATGTGAATACACTGTTATATTATGAGTTTATACTTCTACATGTAAACAGAATCAAAACTACTTGTATTCAATGTGAATACACTGTGATACCATGAGTTTTTACTTCTATATTTAATCAGGGTCAAATATACTTTTATTCAGTGTGAATACACTTTATATTATGAGTTTATTCTTCTACATGTTAACAGAATCAAATATACTTGTATTCAATATGAATACACTGTTATATTATGAGTTTATCCTTCTACATGTAAACAGAATCAATTATACTTCTATTCAATGTGAATACACTGTTATATTATGAGTTTATACTTCTATATGTAAACAGAATCAAATATACTTGTATTCAATGTTAATACACTGTGATACCACGTGTTTTAACTTCTATATGTAAACAGGATCAAATATACTTGTATTCAATGTGAATACACTGTTATATTATGAGTTTATACTTCTACATGTAAACAGAATCAAATATACTTGTATTTAATGTGAATACACTGTTATACCATGAATTTTTACTTCTATGTGTAAACAGGATCAAATATACTTGTATTCAATGTGAATACACTGTTATATTATGAGTTAATTCTTCTACATGTAAACAGAATCAAATATACTTGTATTGAATGTGATTACACAGTTATATTATGAGTTTATACTTCTACATTAAACAGAATCAAATATACTTGTATTCAATGTGAATACACTGTGATACCATGAGTTTTATCTTCTATATGTAAACAGGATCAAATATACTTGTATTCAATGTGAATACACTGTGATACCATGAGTTTTATCTTCTATATGTAAACAGGATCAAATATACTTGCATTCAATGTGAATACACTGTGATATAAAGAATTTAACTTCTATATGTAAACAGTATCAAATATACTTGTATTCAATGTGAATACACTGTTATATTATGAGTTTATACTTCTACATTAAACAGAATCAAATATACTTGTATTCAATGTGAATACACTGTGATACCATGAGTTTTATCTTCTATATGTAAACAGGATCAAATATACTTGTATTCAATGTGAATACACTGTGATACCATCAGTTTTTACTTCTATATGTAAACAGGATCAAATATACTTGTATTCAATGTGAATACACTGTTATATTATGAGTTTATACTTCTACATGTAAACAGAATCAAATATACTTGTATTGAAAGTGATTACACTGTTATATTATGAGTTTATACTTCTACATTAAACAGAATCAAATATACTTGTATTCAATGTGAATACACTGTTATATTATGAGTTTATACTTCTACATGTAAACAGAATCAAAACTACTTGTATTCAATGTGAATACACTGTGATACCATGAGTTTTTATTTCTATATTTAATCAGGGTCAAATATACTTTTATTCAGTGTGAATACACTTTATATTATGAGTTTATTCTTCTACATGTTAACAGAATCAAATATACTTGTATTCAATATGAATACACTGTTATATTATGAGTTTATCCTTCTACATGTAAACAGAATCAATTATACTTCTATTCAATGTGAATACACTGTTATATTATGTGTTTATACTTCTATATGTAAACAGGATCAAAAATACTTGTATTCAATGTTAATACACTGTTATATTTTGAGTTTATACTTCTTTATGTAAACAGAATCAAATATACTTGTATTCAATGTGAATACACTGTTATATTATGAGTTTATACTTCTACATGTAAACAGAATCAAAACTACTTGTATTCAATGTGAATACACTGTGATACCATGAGTTTTTACTTCTATATTTAATCAGGGTCAAATATACTTTTATTCAGTGTGAATACACTTTATATTATGAGTTTATTCTTCTACATGTTAACAGAATCAAATATACTTGTATTCAATATGAATACACTGTTATATTATGAGTTTATCCTTCTACATGTAAACAGAATCAATTATACTTCTATTCAATGTGAATACACTGTTATATTATGAGTTTATACTTCTATATGTAAACAGAATCAAATATACTTGTATTCAATGTTAATACACTGTGATACCACGTGTTTTAACTTCTATATGTAAACAGGATCAAATATACTTGTATTCAATGTGAATACACTGTTATATTATGAGTTTATACTTCTACATGTAAACAGAATCAAATATACTTGTATTTAATGTGAATACACTGTTATACCATGAATTTTTACTTCTATGTGTAAACAGGATCAAATATACTTGTATTCAATGTGAATACACTGTTATATTATGAGTTAATTCTTCTACATGTAAACAGAATCAAATATACTTGTATTGAATGTGATTACACAGTTATATTATGAGTTTATACTTCTACATTAAACAGAATCAAATATACTTGTATTCAATGTGAATACACTGTGATACCATGAGTTTTATCTTCTATATGTAAACAGGATCAAATATACTTGTATTCAATGTGAATACACTGTGATACCATGAGTTTTATCTTCTATATGTAAACAGGATCAAATATACTTGCATTCAATGTGAATACACTGTGATATAATGAATTTAACTTCTATATGTAAACAGTATCAAATATACTTGTATTCAATGTGAATACACTGTTATATTATGAGTTTATACTTCTACATTAAACAGAATCAAATATACTTGTATTCAATGTGAATACACTGTGATACCATGAGTTTTATCTTCTATATGTAAACAGGATCAAATATACTTGTATTCAATGTGAATACACTGTGATACCATCAGTTTTTACTTCTATATGTAAACAGGATCAAATATACTTGTATTCAATGTGAATACACTGTTATATTATGAGTTTATACTTCTACATGTAAACAGAATCAAATATACTTGTATTCAATGTGAATATGTCTATACGGGAATACTAATGGTATTCATCATCATGAACTAATGGTATTCAATGTGAATACACTGTGATATCACGTATTTTAACTTCTATATGTAAACAGAATCAAATATACTTGTATTCAATGTGAATACACTGTGATACCATTAGTTTTACTTCTATATGTAAACAGGATCAAAAATACTTGTATTCAATGTTAATACACTGTTATATTTTGAGTTTATACTTCTTTATGTAAACAGAATCAAATATACTTGTATTCAATGTGAATACACTGTTATATTATGAGTTTATACTTCTACATGTAAACAGAATCAAAACTACTTGTATTCAATGTGAATACACTATGATACCATGAGTTTTTACTTCTATATTTAATCAGGGTCAAATATACTTTTATTCAGTGTGAATACACTTTTATATTATGAGTTTATTCTTCTACATGTTAACCGAATCAAATATACTTGTATTCAATGTGAATACACTGTTATATTATGAGTTTATCCTTCTACATGTAAACAGAATCAATTATACTTCTATTCAATGTGAATACACTGTTATATTATGAGTTTATACTTCTATATGTAAACAGAATCAAATATACTTGTATTCAATGTTAATACACTGTGATACCACGTGTTTTAACTTCTATATGTAAACAGGATCAAATATACTTGTATTCAATGTGAATACACTGTTATATTATGAGTTTATACTTCTACATGTAAACAGAATCAAATATACTTGTATTTAATGTGAATACACTGTTATACCATGAATTTTTACTTCTATGTGTAAACAGGATCAAATATACTTGTATTCAATGTGAATACACTGTTATATTATGAGTTAATTCTTCTACATGTAAACAGAATCAAATATACTTGTATTGAATGTGATTACACAGTTATATTATGAGTTTATACTTCTACATTAAACAGAATCAAATATACTTGTATTCAATGTGAATACACTGTGATACCATGAGTTTTATCTTCTATATGTAAACAGGATCAAATATACTTGTATTCAATGTGAATACACTGTGATACCATGAGTTTTATCTTCTATATGTAAACAGGATCAAATATACTTGCATTCAATGTGAATACACTGTGATATAATGAATTTAACTTCTATATGTAAACAGTATCAAATATACTTGTATTCAATGTGAATACACTGTTATATTATGAGTTTATACTTCTACATTAAACAGAATCAAATATACTTGTATTCAATGTGAATACACTGTGATACCATGAGTTTTATCTTCTATATGTAAACAGGATCAAATATACTTGTATTCAATGTGAATACACTGTGATTCCATCAGTTTTTACTTCTATATGTAAACAGGATCAAATATACTTGTATTCAATGTGAATACACTGTTATATTATGAGTTTATACTTCTACATGTAAACAGAATCAAATATACTTGTATTGAAAGTGATTACACTGTTATATTATGAGTTTATACTTCTACATTAAACAGAATCAAATATACTTGTATTCAATGTGAATACACTGTTATATTATGAGTTTATACTTCTACATGTAAACAGAATCAAATATACTTGTATTCAATGTGAATACACTGTTATATTATGAGTTTATACTTCTACATTTAACAGAATCAAATATACTTGTATTCAATGTGAATACACTGTTATATTATGAGTTTATACTTCTACATATAAACAGAATCAAATATACTTGTATTCAATGTGAATACACTGTTATATTATGAGTTTATACTTCTACATGTAAACAGAATCAAATATACTTGTATTCAATGTGAATACACTGTGATACAATGAGTTTTAACTTCTATTTGTAAACAGTATCAAATATACTTGTATTCAATGTGAATACACTGTTATATTATGAGTTTTTACTTCTACATGTAAACAGAATCAAATATACTTGTATTCAATGTGAATACACTGTGATACCATTAGTTTTAATTTCTATATGTAAACAGGATCAAATATACTTGTATTCAATGTGAATACACTGTTATATTATGAGTTTATACTTCTACATGTAAACAGAATCAAATATACTTGTATTCTATATGAATACACTGTTATATTATAAGTTTATACTTCTAAATGTAAACATAATCAAATATACTTGTATTCAATGTGAATACACTGTGATACAATGAGTTTTAACTTCTATTTGTAAACAGTATCAAATATACTTGTATTCAATGTAGAATACACTGTTATATTATGAGTTTTTACTTCTACATGTAAACAGAATCAAATATACTTGTATTCAATGTGAATACACTGTGATACCATTAGTTTTAATTTCTATATGTAAACAGGATCAAATATACTTGTATTCAATGTGAATACACTGTTATATTATGAGTTTATACTTCTACATGTAAACAGAATCAAATATACTTGTATTCTATATGAATACACTGTTATATTATAAGTTTATACTTCTAAATGTAAACATAATCAAATATACTTGTATTCAATGTGAATACACTGTTCTGTTATGAATTTATACTTTTACATGTAAACAGAATCAAATATACTTGTATTCAATGTGAATACGCTGTGATACCATGAGTTTTTACTTCTATCTGTAAACAGGACCAAATATACTTTTATTCAATGTGAATACACTGTTATATTATGAGTTTATACTTGTACATGTAAACAGAATCAAATATACTTGTATTCAACTTGAATACACTGTTATATTATGAGTTTATACTTCTACATGTAAACAGAATCAAAAATACTTGTATTCAATGTTAATACACTGTTATATTTTGAGTTTATACTTCTACATGTAAACAGAATCAAAAATACTTGTATTCAACGTTAATACACTGTGATACCACGTGTTTTAACTTCTATATGTAAACAGGATCAAATATACTTGTATTCAATGTGAATACACTGTTATATTATGAGTTTATACTTCTACATGTAAACAGAATCAAATATACTTGTATTTAATGTGAATACACTGTTATACCATGAATTTTTCTTCTATGTGTAAACAGGATCAAATATACTTGTATTCAATGTGAATACACTGTTATATTATGAGTTAATTCTTCTACATGTAAACAGAATCAAATATACTTGTATTGAATGTGATTACACAGTTATATTATGAGTTTATACTTCTACATTAAACAGAATCAAATATACTTGTATTCAATGTGAATACACTGTGATTCCATGAGTTTTATCTTCTATATGTAAACAGGATCAAATATACTTGTATTCAATGTGAATACACTGTGATACCATGAGTTTTATCTTCTATATGTAAACAGGATCAAATATACTTGCATTCAATGTGAATACACTGTGATATAATGAATTTAACTTCAATATGTAAACAGTATCAAATATACTTGTATTCAATGTGAATACACTGTTATATTATGAGTTTATACTTCTACATTAAACAGAATCAAATATACTTGTATTCAATGTGAATACACTGTGATACCATGAGTTTTATCTTCTATATGTAAACAGGATCAAATATACTTGTATTCAATGTGAATACACTGTGATACCATCAGTTTTTACTTCTATATGTAAACAGGATCAAATATACTTGTATTCAATGTGAATACACTGTTATATTATGAGTTTATACTTCTACATGTAAACAGAATCAAATATACTTGTATTGAAAGTGATTACACTGTTATATTATGAGTTTATACTTCTACATTAAACAGAATCAAATATACTTGTATTCAATGTGAATACACTGTTATATTATGAGTTTATACTTCTACATGTAAACAGAATCAAATATACTTGTATTCAATGTGAATACACTGTTATATTATGAGTTTATACTTCTACATTTAACAGAATCAAATATACTTGTATTCAATGTGAATACACTGTTATATTATGAGTTTATACTTCTACATGTAAACAGAATCAAATATACTTGTATTCAATGTGAATACACTGTTATATTATGAGTTTATACTTCTACATGTAAACAGAATCAAATATACTTGTATTCAATGTGAATACACTGTGATACAATGAGTTTTAACTTCTATATGTAAACAGTATCAAATATACTTGTATTCAATGTGAATACACTGTTATATTATGAGTTTTTACTTCTACATGTAAACAGAATCAAATATACTTGTATTCAATGTGAATACACTGTGATACCATTACTTTTAATTTCTATATGTAAAGAGGATCAAATATACTTGTATTCAATGTGAATACACTGTTATATTATGAGTTTATACTTCTACATGTAAACAGAATCAAATATACTTGTATTCTATATGAATACACTGTTATATTATAAGTTTATACTTCTAAATGTAAACATAATCAAATATACTTGTATTCAATGTGAATACACTGTTCTGTTATGAATTTATACTTTTACATGTAAACAGAATCAAATATACTTGTATTCAATGTGAATACGCTGTGATACCATGAGTTTTTACTTCTATCTGTAAACAGGACCAAATATACTTTTATTCAATGTGAATACACTGTTATATTATGAGTTTATACTTGTACATGTAAACAGAATCAAATATACTTGTATTCAACTTGAATACACTGTTATATTATGAGTTTATACTTCTACATGTAAACAGAATCAAAAATACTTGTATTCAATGTTAATACACTGTTATATTTTGAGTTTATACTTCTACATGTAAACAGAATCAAAAATACTTGTATTCAATGTTAATACACTGTTATATTTTGAGTTTATACTTGTACATGTAAACAGAAACAAGTATACTTGTATTCAATGTGAATGATACCACGAGTTTTAACTTCTATATGTAAACATGATCAAATATACTTGTATTCAATGTGAATACACTGTTATATTATGAGTTTCTACTTCTACATGTAAACAGAATCAAATATACTTGTATTCAATGTGAATACACTGTTATATTATGAGTTTATCCTTCTACATGTAAACAGAATCAAATATACTTCTATTCAATGTGAATACACTGTTATATTATGGGTTTATACTTCTACATGGAAACAGAATCAAATATACTTGTATTCAATGTGAATTCACTGTGATACCACGTGTTTTAACTTCTACATGTAAACAGGATGAAATATACTTGTATTCAATGTGAATACACTGTTATATTATGAGTTTATACTTCTACAAGTAAACAGAATCAAATATACTTGTATTTAATGTAAATACACTGTTATACCATGAGTTTTTACTTCTATATGTAAACAGGATCAAATATACTTGTATTCAATGTGAATACACTGTTATATTATGAGTTTATACTTCTATATGTAAACAGGATCAAATATACTTGTATTTAATGTGAATATACTGTGATACCATCAGTTTTTACTTCTATATGTAAAAAGGATCAAATATACTTGTATTCAATGTGAATACACTGTTACATTATGAGTTTATACTTCTACATGTAAACAGAATCAAATATACTTGTATTCAATGTGAATACACGGTGATACCATGAGTTTTTACTTCTATCTGTAAATAGGATCAAATAAACTTTTATTCAATGTGAATACACTGTGATATTATGAGTTTATACTTCTACATGTAAACAGAATCAAATATACTTGTATTCAATGTGCATACACTGTTATATTATGAGTTTATACTTCTACATGTAAACAGAATCAAATATACTTGTATTCAATGTGAATACACCGTGATACAATGAGTTTTAACTTCTATATGTAAACAGTATCAAATATACTTGTATTCAATGTGAATACACTGTTATATTATGAGTTTATATTTCTACATGTAAACAGAATCAAATATACTTGTATTCAATGTGTATACACTGTGATACCATTACTTTTAACTTCTATATGTAAACAGGATCAAATATACTTGTATTCAATGTGAATACACTGTTATATTATGAGTTTATACTTCTACATGTAAACAGAATCAAATATACATGTATTCAATGTGAATACACTGTTATATTATCAGTTGATACTTCTACATGTAAACAGAATCAAATATACTTGTATTCAATGTGAACACACTGTGATACCACGTGTTTTAACTTCTACATGTAAACAGGATCAAATATACTTGTATTCAATGTGAATACACTGTTATATTATGAATTCATACTTCTACATGTAAACAGAATCAAATATACTTGTATTCAATCTAAATACACTGTGATACCATGAGTTTTACAGCAATACGTAACCCCA